>NC_041384.1:275021739-275085034 GCF_002162155.2 Triticum dicoccoides | reverse complement strand
GCACCCTCCACCCTTGTGGGCCCCCTGTTGCTCCACCGACGTACTCCTTCCTCCTATATATACCTACGTACCCCCAAACGATCAGATACGGAGCCAAAACCCTAATTCCACCGCCGCAACTTTCTGTATCCAGGAGATCCCATCTTGGGGCCTGTTCCGGAGCTCCGCCGGAGGGGGCATCGATCACGAAGGGCTTCTACATCATCACCATAGCCCCTCCGATGAAGTGTGAGTAGTTCACCTCAGACCTACGGGTCCATAGTTATTAGCTAGATGGCTTCTTCTCTCTTTTTGGATCTCAATACAATGTTCTCCCCCTCTCTTGTGGAGATCTATTCGATGTAATCTTCTTTTTGTGGTGTGTTTGTTGAGACGATAAATTGTGGGTTTATGATCAAGTCTATCTATGAATAATATTTGAATCTTCTCTGAATTCTTTTATGTATGATTGGTTATCTCTGCAAGTCTCTTCGAATTATCAGTTTGGTTTGGCCTACTAGATTGATCTTTCTTGAAATGGGAGAAGTGCTTAGCTTTGGGTTCAATCTTGCGGTGTCCTTTCCCAGTGATAGTAGGGGCAGCAAGGCACGTATTGTATTGTTGCCATCGAGGATAACAAGATGGGGTTTTCATCATATTGCATGAGTTTATCCCTCTACATCATGTCATCCTGCTTAAGGCGTTACTCTGTTTTCATGAAATTAATACTCTAGATGCATGCTGGATAGCGGTCGATGAGTGGAGTAATAGTAGTAGATGCAGGCAGGAGTCGGTCTACTTGTCTCGGACGTGGTGCCTATATAGATGATCATACCTAGATATTCTCATAACTATGCTCAATTCTGTCAATTGCTCAACAATAATTCGTTCACCCACCGTAGAATACTTATGCTCTTGAGAGAAGCCACTATTGAAACCTATGGCCCCCGGGTCTATCTTCATCATATTAATCTTCCAATACTTAGTAATTTCCTTTGCTTTTTACTTTGCTTTTATTTTACTTTGCATCTTTATCATAAAAATACAAAAAATATTATCTTATCATATCTATCAGATCTCACTCTCGTAAGTGGTCGTGTAGGGATTGACAACCCCTTATCACGTTGGTTGTGAGGATTTATTTGTTTTGTGCAGGTACGAGGGACTCACGCGTAGCCTCCTACTGTATTGATACCTTGGTTCTCAAAAACTAAGGGAAATACTTATGCTACTTTGCTGCATCATCCCTTCCTCTTCGGGGAAAACCAACACAGTGCTCAAGAGGTAGCAGGGGCTGCAACGTCAAAGCCCAAGTCTGCTCCCAAAGCTCAAGATCAGAAGTCAAAGCCCAAGAGAAACACTAGAAGTATTCCTGCTGAAGAGAAGAACAAGGCCCCAGTGCCTCAAGCTGAAGATGATGATGATGAGTCTCTTGTTTTGAGGAAGTTGAAACCCAAGATCCTAGACCACAATGATGCTCATCTAGCGGCTGAAGACATGCACATCAGAAAAGATGCTGGACTGAGATTGTGGAGACAGTTTGATCCCTATGCTGTTAGGAGAAGGATTGTAGTTGATTACAGATTTCATAGAAAAGAACAACAAGACTTCTACAAGACAATTTTGCTTGACAAGAAGCCCATTGTTTGTGACATGAGATGGGTTGATTGGGAATACATCAAGGAGAATGAAGATCACTTCCCAGGAGTATATGACAGCTTCAAAGCATGTGGAGTAGATGAGTTTTTTGGACAAAAGCTCACAAAATGGAATGATGAGCTGATCATGCAGTTTTACTCCACTGCCCACTTTTACCCAGATGGGAAGATCATATGGATGTCTGAAGGTACTAGGTACCAATCCACTGTTGAAGAATGGGCCAAGTTGATCAATGCCCTAGAGGAACATGAGGATGACTTGGATGTGTATGCCAAGAAGAAGAAAGACCACAACACTATGGCAAACATGTACAAGGAGATCCGAGATAAAGCTTTGGAGACTCACAAGCTTGGATCTGTACATTACTTGTTATCTGGTCTGCCTACCATCAACTGGATCCTAAGGCACACATTGCTACCCAAGTCTGGAGATCACAAGATGGTTAGAGGACATTCCATCAACATGCTGCAAATCTTTGATGTCCCTTAGAAGTTTAAAGTCATGAGCCTGATTGTAGAGACAATCAAAAGGACAGCTGCTGACCAAAAGAGAAGCTGTGGGTATGCTCCACATATTCAGGAGCTCATCAATTCTAAGATGGGCATAGGAACATACTTGTTGGACAAGGAGCATCTACCCCTATATCCTGAATATGAAGACAATGAAGTTGTCATGAATGAGAATGAACTGTCATCAGCTCAAGCACAAGAGAAGAGAGCCAAAGCTAAGGCAGAGAAGGCTGCAAGGATGCCAAGTTCAGAAGAAGCATCTCAGGTGTTCCTCAAGTCAAAACAAGATCAATTGGACTATCTGATTCAAGATACACTGAGGATTGAGAAGGGTTTGGCCACCCTGACTCAGAATCAGGAGAGCCTGGAGAGGATTGTTGAAACAAAATTTTATGATCTTGACCACAAGGTAACTGAGATACAAAGTGCAGTTGAGCAGCTCCAGGAGGAAGCAGAAGAGAGGAAAGGGAAGGCAACTACTGATGCTTTTCAGCGTGTGCCACGAGGTCAGAGGTCTGCCGCAGTGCCAGTACCAGTTTCTAGAACTACTTTGTCAACACCAGCAGCTATAGCCTCAGTACCACCTCCAGCAACCACTCCACCAGCTCCAACTACATCGACAGATGCCTTCGTCCTTGGAGTTATCTCTACACCACCTCCCGAAGACCGAGCCTGAGTGACGCATAGCACTATGCATTTTCAAACTTTTTGGTAACTTGTTGCCAAAGGGGGAGAAATATGTATAGATCATAGGCTTCGAGAGAAAGTGTTTTTCTTTTTATCTCTCTTGCTTTTGGTCGAACCTTTTTTTGCGCTTTCCTTGGTTGATACACTATGTCTTTATCCATGTGAGATACTTGTTTGATCATGTGATTGATCAGATGCTACCTTAATGCTTGCTTGGATGATATTATCTCTTATATTCCATATATGATAATTCACTTTGCTTGGTGATGAGTGCATGTTTTTAATGTTTATCATTCTGAGCGCTCCACCAAGATGTATGTGACATGGAAGAGTGACCCATGATCCTAATCGATTGTGCATTTGCATTCAAAAGAAAATTTTAGATAATGCACAAATTTAGGGGGAGCTCTTGCTTATAACATACCTCTCAAAGTGACGATGCATTTCAATCTTATTATCATTTGTTGAAGCTTTGATCTATATGTTGTCATCAATTGCCAAAAAGGGGGAGATTGAAAGTGCAACTATTCCTAGGTGGTTTTGGTAATTCCTAACAACATATAGCTCATTGAGCTAATACTATTTCAAGATAAATATTTCAGGAAAGCTCAATGATTGGCATGGCATGGAATAGAAATGTGGACCCCTCAAAATGCTAAGGACAAAATATTGGCTCAAGATCTAAAGCTCAAGACTCTACATTTTACCTTTTAGTGATCCAAGATCACATTGAGTCCATAGGAGAAGCCAATACTATTAAAAGGGGATGAGGTGTTGCTTAATTAGTTACTTGCTCAAAATTCCTAGTGATATGCTCCAAAACCCTCAACCACTTTCTCATATCCACATATGTCCCAAACCAAAAGTCAAACTCGGCCCCACCGAAACTTTCTATCCGGCGCCACCGAGTTCAGTTGACATAGCCACTGCCACAAAACCCTAGTCTTCTCGGTCTCACGGATAGGGATCTCGGTCTCATTGAGATGGGATTGCAAACTCTCCGTTTCCCTTCGTAACATTTCAGTCCAACCGAAATGAGCGATCGGTCCCACTGAGTTCGCAATGCAAACTCTCTGTTTCCCCTTCGTAACGTTTCGGTCCAACTGAGATGAGCGAAACGGTCCCACCGAGTTTGCCTGACCAACTCTCTGGTTAGCTTATTACCAAAATCGGTCCCACCGAGTTTGTGTAATATCGAGATTACGTTATGCCCTAACCCTAATGAAATCAGTCTCACCGAGTTGACATGTCGGTCCCACCGAAAATCCTAACGTTCACATTTTGAACTAAATCGGTCCAACCGAGTTTCATTATTCGGTCCCACCGTGTCGGTGTTCTGGGAACGGGGGTCCCCAGACTTGCCTGCCCGCGGCCCGCAGCGTGGCTCCTCCAGCGGCCCCGTACGGCCCATCTTCACTAGCAAACACCCAAGACCCTCGCGAGGGGCCAAACCTCATGAGGCGGACGGCGCAAGACCTCCTCGAGGGCGGCCTCACCAGGCTGGCTCGCGAGGAGCGGAGAGATCAAGGCAAGGCGAACCTCGCGAGGTTCCAATGATGTAAGCCATGACGATCAAGACCAGGCGGGCGCCAGGCGGGTGCCAGCGCGCACAGTGTCCTTGTTTCCTCTTTGGTGCTAAGGAGGCAAGTGCAGGTGAGGAGTTCCAAGGCATCAGGCAAAGGTTTCCATATCGGTGCAACGAGACCAAGACCAGCAGGACGGCAGGAAGGAGGTCACCGTGGAGCCCAAGACGGCGTCACCACCAGAGCCTTTGGCAGGCAAAGACTACTTTTGTCAGGATAGCTTGTACTAGCTGTCCCCCTTCAAATTGGTCGTTGTGGGATCCCTTCCCGCTCAATATTTGGGAAGAGGACCAGGGCCTCTATAAATAGGACTATCCTCCACCATAGCTAGGGTTCAGATCTTGGATCGAAGCCATTCCATCCATAGCCTCACACTAGTTCACCAGGCACAAGAACACCTCTCCTCAGGAGGCTGTTCTTCCCTTATAACTGTTCATCCTCAGCCCAAGAGGCAATCCACCACACCACACTGGAGTAGGGTATTACACCATAACGGTGGCCCGAACCAGTATAAATCTTGTGTCTCATGTTCGTTGGGTTCGTCAAGCTAGGCCGTGAGATCGTTGAGTGTGCGAGCTAGAGAGGAGGGAGATCTTTGTGCACACCCCAGTGTTCGAACCTTAAAGGTTTTGCCGGAACCCGAAATCCGACACACCAAGTTTGGTGATTTGTGTGTAACGGTTAGATTTTGTGTGGAGGCTATATATACCCCTCCACCCACTCTTCATTCGTGGGGAGAGCCATCAGAACATGCCTACACTTCCATCATACATTTTCTGAGAAAGAACCACCTACTCATGTGTTGAGGTCAAGATATTCCATTCCAATCATATGAATCTTTATCTCTAGCCTTCTCCAAGTTGCTTTCCACTCAAATCATCTTTCAACCAAATCCAAATCTGTGAGAGAGAGTTGAGTGTTGGGGAGACTATCATTTGAAGCACAAGAGCAAGGAGTTCATCATCAACACACCATTTATTACCTTTTGGAGAGTGGTGTCTCCTAGATTGGTTAGGTGTCACTTGGGAGCCTCCGTCAAGATTGTGGAGTTGAACCAAGGAGTTTGTACGGGCAAGGAGATCGCCTACTTCGTGAAGATATACCCTAGTGAGGCAAGCCCTTCGTGGGCGATGGCCATGGTGGGATAGACAAGGTTGCTTCTTCGTGGACCCTTCGTGGGTGGAGCCCTCCGTGGACTCGCGCAACCATTACCCTTCATGGGTTGAAGTCTCCATCGACGTGGATGTACGATAGCACCACCTATCGGAACCACGCCAAAAAATCTTCGTGTCTACATTGTGTTTGCTCCCTCCAAACTCCTCCCTTTACCTTCATGTGCAATGTTTTACATTTCACTGCTATACTCTTAGACTTGCATGTGCAGGTTGTTTACTTGACTATTGCTAAGTTGCTAAAATTTGTCAAGACTTAAAATTGGGAAAAGGCTAGATTTTTATTTGGTAAAGTAGTCTAATCACCCCCCTCTAGACATACTTTCGATCCTACAGTTCCATAGTATACCCTTTTATCATCTTCATTTATAGTCTTGCACTCTATTCGAACAGAGCTGTTATGATATGAGGTCATCTGATCATGTTCCTCGGTGTAGAACGTGTATCCGTTTATGTCATATGGTTGGTAAGTCAACACCGTAGGTGATGGCTTTTGTGCCAACCACGTAGCAATGTCATCGATGGATCCTTGTACCAAACGATTCTTCAGCCATTCGAGGCAGTTCTTACTGTGCTCCTTCATCTCCACATTTGATGAAGGCACCATTGGTAAGAAGCTTTGGTGCCACCAAGTGTTCTTCGGCATAAGCGCTGAGAACTAGGCTGTTAAGCAGGACCGTCAAATGGGCTTTCTCTCCCAATTCTCCGGGTGCAGCCATTTGCGTGCCAGCAAGGACCGGCTTACTGCTACCTCTTGAGCATGTGTTGGTTTTCCCCTGAAGAGGAAAGGGTGATGCAGCAAAGTAGCGTAAGTATTTCCCTCAGTTTTTGAGAACCAAGGTATCAATCCAGTAGGAGACTACACGCAAATCGCCTAGTACCTGCACAAACAATCAAGAACCTTGCAACCAACGCGATAAAGGGGTTGTCAATCCCTTCACGACCACTTGCAAAAGTGAGATCTAGTAAAGATAATAAGATAAATATTTTTGGTATTTTTGTTGTATAGATTGAAAAGTAAAGATTGCAAAATAAATAGTAAACTAGAATTATAGATCGGAAACTTATATGATGTAAAGTAGACCCGGGGGCCATAGGTTTCACTAGTGGCTTCTCTCAAGATAGCATATATTACGGTGGGTGAACAAATTACTACCGAGCAATTGATAGAAAAGTGCATAGTTATGAGAATATCTAGGCATGATCATGAACATAGGAATCACGTCCGTGTCAAGTAGACCGAAACGATTCTGAACTACTACTATTACTCCACACATCGACCGCTATCCAGCATGCATCTAGAGTATTAAGTTCATAAGAACGGAGTAACGCATTAGGCAAGATGACCTGATGAAGAGGGATAAAGTCAAGCAATATGATATAAACCCCATATTTTTATCCTCGATGGCAACAATACAATTCAATATGTGCCGGTTCCCTTTCTGTCACTGTGATCGAGCACCACAAGATTGAACCCAAAGCTAAGCACTTCTCCCATTGCAAGAAAGATCAATCCAGTAGGCCAAACTAAACCGATAATTCGAAGAGACTTGCAAAGATATCAAATCATGCATATAAGAATTCAGAGAAGAATCAAATATGTTTCATAGATAATCTTGATCATAAACCCACAATTCATCGGATCTCAGCAAACACACCGCAAAAAGTATTACATCGAATAGATCTCCAAGAACATCAAGGAGAACTTTCTATTGAGAACCAAAGAGAGAGAAGAAGCCATCTAGCTAATAACTATGGACCCGAAGGTATGTGGTAAACTACTCACACATCATCAGAGAGGCTATGGTGTTGATGTAGAAGCCCTCCGTGATCGAATCCCCCTCCGGCAGATCGTCGGAAAAGGCCCCAGGATGGGATCTCACAGGTACAGAAGGTTGGGCGGTGGAAAAGTGGTTTCGTGGCTAACCTGGATGTTTTCAGGGTATATGAGTATATATAGGTGAAAGAAGTAGGTCGGTGGAGCTATGAGGGCCCCACGAGGGTGGGGGCGCGCCTACCCCCTAGGCGCGCCTCCTGCATCGTGGCTGCCTCGTTGCGTCTCTGACTTCCACTCCAAGTCTCCTGGATTGCATTTGTTCCAAGAAAGATCCTCGCGAAGGTTTCGTTTCGTTTGGATTCCGTTTGATATTCCTTTTCTGCGAAACAATGAAATAGGCAAAAAAAACAACAATTTGCACTGGGCCTTTGGTTAATAGGTTAGTCCCAAAAATAATGTAAAAGAGTATATTAAAGCCCATTAAACATCCAAAACAGATAATATAATAGCATGGAACAATCAAAAATTATAGATACGTTGGATACGTATTAGCATCCCCAAGCTTAATTCCTGCCTGTCCTCGAGTAGGTAAATGATAAAAACAGAATTTTTGATGTGGAATGCTACCTAACATAATTTTCAATGAAATTCTCTTTATTGCGGCATGAATGTTTAGATCCAAAAGATTCTAGACAAAAGTTTAATATTGACATAAAAATAATAAAACTTCAAGCATGCTAACCAAGCAATTATGTCTTATCAAAATAACATAGCCAAAGAAAGCTTATCCCTACAAAATCATGTAGTTTGGCCATGCTTCATTTTCGTCAAACAAAATGCTCCCATCATGCACAACCCCGATGACAAGCCAAGCAATTGTTTCATACTTAGCCTTTTCAAACTCTTTCAACTTTCACGCAATATATGAGCGTGAGCCGTGGACATAGCACTATGGGTGGAATAGAATATGATGATGGAGGTTGTGTGAGAAGACAAAAAAGGAGAAAGTCTCACATTGACGCGGCTAATCAACGAGCTATGGAGATGCCCATCAAATGATGTCAATGCAAGGAGTATGGATTGCCATGCAACAGATGCACTAGAGCTATAAATATATGAAATCTCCACAAAAGAAACTAAGTGGGTGTGCATCCAACTTGCTTGCTCGCGAAGACCTAGGGCATTTTGAGGAAGCCCATCATTGGAATATACAAACCAAGTTCTATAATCAAAAATTCCCACTAGTATATGAAAGTGACAAAATAAGTGACTCTCTATCATGAAGATCATGGTGATACTTTGAAGCACAAGTGTGGAAAAAGGATAGTAACATTGCCCCTTCTCTCTTTTTCTCTCATTTTTTTATTTGGGCCTTTTTTCTCTTCTTTTTTTATGGCCTCTTTTTTCGTCCGGAATCTCATCCGGACTTGTGGGGGAATCATAGTCTCCATCATCCTTTCCTCACATGGGACAGTGCTCTAATAATGAAACTCATCACACTTTTATTTACTTACAACTCAAGAATTACAACTCGATACTTAGAAAAAAATATGACTCTATGTGAATGCCTCCGGCGGTGTACCGGGATGTGCAATGAATCAAGAGTGACATGTATGAAAGAATTATGAAGGTGGCTTTGCCACAAATACGATGTCAACTTCATGATCATGCAAAGCAATATGACAATGAAGGTGTGTCATAATTAACGGAACGGTAGAAAGTTGCATGGCAATATATCTCGGAATGGCTATGGAAATGCCATAATAGGTAGGTATGGTGGTTGTTTTTAGGAAGATATAAGGAGGCTTATGTGTGATAGAGCATATCATATCACGGGGTTTGGATGCACCGGCGAAGTTTGCACGAACTCTCAAGGTGAGAAAGGGCAATGCACGATACCGAAGAGGCTAGCAATGATGGAAGGGTGAGAGTGCGTATAATCCATGGACTCAACATTAGTCATAAAGAACTCACATAATTATTGCAAAAATCTACAAGTCATCAAAACCAAGCACTACGCGCATGCTCCTAGGGGGATAGATTGGTAGGAAAATACCATCGCTCGTCCCCGACCGCCACTCATAAGGAAGACAGTCAAAGAACACCTCATGCTTCAAATTTGTCACACAACGTTTACCATACGTGCATGCTACGGGACTTGCAAACTTCAACACAAGTACTTCTCAATTCCACAATTACTCAACTAGCACAACTCTAAGATTACCTTCTTTATATCTCAAAACAACTATCAAGTATCAAACTTCTCATAGTATTTAATGCACTCTATATGAAAGTTTTTATTATACCCACCTGGATGCCTATCATATTAAGACTAATTTTATAGCCAAAGCAAATTATCATGCTATTCTAAAAGACTCTCAAAATAATATAAGTGAAGCATGAGAGATCAATAATTTCTACAAAATAAAACCACCACCGTGCTCTAAAAAGGTATAAGTGAAGCACTAGAGCAAAATTATCTAGCTCAAAAGATATAAGTGAAGCACATAGAGTATTCTAATAAATTCCGATTCATGTGTGTCTCTCCAAAATGTGTGTACAACAAGGATGGTTGTGGTAAACTAAAAATCAAAGACTCAAATCATACAATACGCTCCAAGCAAAACACATATCATGTGGTGAATAAAAATATAGCCTCAAGTAAAGTTACCGATAGACGAAGACGAAGGAGGGGATGCCTTCCGGGGCATCCCCAAGCTTAGGCTTTTGGTTTTCCTTGAATTTTACCTTGGGGTGCCTAGGGCATCCCCAAGCTTAGGCTCTTGCCACTCCTTATTCCAAAATCCATCAAATCTTTACCCAAAAACTTGAAAACTTCACAACACAAAACTCAACAGAAAATCTCATGAGCTCCGTTAGTGTAAGAAAACAAACCAGCACTTTAAGGTACTGTAATGAACTCATTTATTTATTTATATTGGTGTTAAACCTACTGTATTCCAACTTCTCTATGGTTTATACCCCCCGATACTAGCCATAGATTCATCAAAATAAGCAAACAACACACGAAAAACAGAATCTGTCGAAAACAGAACAGTATGTAGCAATCTGGAGGTTTCGAATACTTCTGTAACTCGGAAAATTTTAAAAATTAGGACGTCCTAAATAATTTGTATATTGATCTACTGCAGTTTTAATTAGTATTTTATCACTCCCTGGTAAAAAATGAAAAAAAATCGTGAGCGCATACTTTGTTTTTTATCAGCAAGATCAAACAACAATCACCCACGAAGATCCTAAAGGCTTTACTTGGTACAAACACTAACTAAAACACGAAAAACACAATCATAACATAGGCTAGATAAATTATTTATTACAAAACAGAAACAAAAAGTAAAGAACAAAAATAAAATTGGGTTGCCTCCCAACAAGCGCTATCGTTTAACTCCCCTAGCTAGGCATTGATAATTTCAATGGTGCTCACATGAAAGACAAGAATTGATGCACAAATAGAGCATCATGAAACATGTGACAAACACATCTAAGTCTAACATACTTCCTATGCATAGGCATCTTAAAGGCAAACAAATTATCATAGCAAGCAAAAACTAGCATATGCAAGGAAGAGGAAAGAAACAATAGCAATCTCAACATAACGAGAGGTAATTTATTAACATGAAAATTTCTACAATCATATTTTCCTCTCTCATAATAATTACATGTGGGATCATAAACAAATTAAACAAAATATCTATCACATAAAATATTTTCAACATGATCCACATGCATGCAAAGTTGACACTCTTCCAAAATAGTGGGATATCATAATCTAAAGTCGTGACCTCTATGAACCCTCTTTTATCAAAAACTTCTTAAGATTGAAAATTCTCCAAATATGTGGGATATAAAGTTGACACTCTTCCAAACCCACTTTCAATATTATTGCAAACATTATTATCAATCTCATATTCATCATGGGGCTTAAATAAATTTTCAAGATCATAAGAAGAATCACCCCAATCATGATCATTGCAACAAATAGTAGTCAAAACAAAACTAGCATCCCCAAGCTTGAGGTTTTGCATGTCATTAACACAATTGTCATTAAGAGAATTTACAATAACATCATTACAAACATGGTTTTCATCGAAGGAACTATCAAGTCTGGGTGCAATAGCAACAATCTCATGTTTAACATAAGGAACTATAGCAAATTCATCTTCATAAATATTGGCATCATGGCCACAAGAATAGCAAGCATCATGTTCATCAAGGGGTATTTCAATCAAATCATCGGAATCATAATTATCTATAGATTCATGCATATCATTATTTTCCTCCAGAGCAGCGTTTATTCTTTCAATAAATTCTTTGACATAGACATTATGAGCATAGTTTTCATAGCAATATTTAAGTATGTCAAAAAATTTAGATTCATAGAGAGTAATATCATACTTTTCAATCAAAGAAGCAACTTCATAAGCACCCTTAAAAGCAACAAATTCTTCAATTTGTTTGATACCGTAGTAACTATAAACACCCTTTGCATAAGAAGATAAGATTTCATTATCATTGAACTCACATAGGTAGGGGAGGTGTTTTTTAGGGTTCTTAGAGCAACAAGTAAAATCATAAATTTCACAACGATTCCAAGCATAACACAACAATCTGTTTATTTGATCCCATAAGAGTCTCCCTTTTTCAGACAAACGGTGATGCACAAAATGAGCATGCTCATCTAAAGATTTCCCATCAACTAGGCTAGTTGGGGTTTCAGCACAAGCGCATAAGGATCGAAGATGATCCAAGTAGAACACTTTAAGTGGATCCATATCAATAGATTTTTAGCAAGCAAAGATGCAAGCAAATGGAAGGCACATGGAAACACAAACAAAGATACATACGGGAAGAACGTGAAGAAAAGGCAAAGGTGAAGTGGGGGAGAGGAAAACGAGAGTCAAATGGCAAATAATGTAATGCGAGGGAGAAGAGTTTATGATGGGTACTTGGTATGTCTTGACTTGAGCGTAGATCTCCCCGGCAACGGCGCCAGAAATCCTTCTTGCTACCTCTTGAGCATGTGTTGGTTTTCCCTTGAAGAGGAAAGGGTGATGTAGCAAAGTTGCGTAAGTATTTCCCTCGGTTTTTGAGAACCAAGGTATCAATCCAGTAGGAGACTACACGCAAATCGCCTAGTACCTGCACAAACAATCAAGAACCTTGCAACCAACACGATAAAGGGGTTGTCAATCCCTTCACGGCCACTTGCAAAAGTGATATCTAGTAAAGATAATAAGATAAATATTTTTGGTATTTTTGTTGTATAGATTGAAAAGTAAAGATTGCAAAATAAATAGTAAACTACAATTATAGATCAGAAACTTATATGATGTAAAGTAAACCCGGGGACCATAGGTTTCACTAGTGGCTTCTCTCAAGATAGCATATATTATGGTGGGTGAACAAATTACTGCCGAGCAATTGATAGAAAAGCGCATAGTTACGAGAATATCTAGGCGTGAACATAGGCAGTCCATGTCAAGTAGACCGAAATGATTCTGCATCTACTACTATTACTCCACACATCGACCGCTATCCAGCATGCATCTAGAGTATTAAGTTCATAAGAACGGAGTAACGCATTAGGCAAGATGACCTGATGTAGAGGGATAAACTCAAGCAATATGATATAAACCCCATCTTTTTATCCTCGATGGCAACAATACAATACATGCCTTGTTGCCCCTGCTGTCACTAGGAAAGGACACCACAAGATTGAACCCAAAGCTAAGCACTTCCCCCACTGCAAGAAAGATCAATCTAGTAGGCCAAATTAAACTGATAATTCGAAGAGACTTGCAAAGATATCAAATCATGCATATAAGAATTCAGAGAAGAATCAAATATTGTTCATAGATAATCTTGATCATAAACCCACAATCCATCGGATCTCGGCAAACATACCGCAAAAAGTATTACATCGAATAGATCTCTAAGAACATCAAGGAGAACTTTGTATTGAGAACCAAAGAGAGAGAAGAAGCCATCTAGCTAATAACTATGGACCCGAAGGTCTATGGTAAACTACTCACACATCATCGAAGAGGCTATGGTGTTGATGTAGAAGCCCTTCGTGATCGAATCCCCCTCCGGCAGATCGCCGGAAAAGGCCCCAAGATGGGACCTCACGGGTACAGAAGGTTGTGGCGGTGGAAAAGTGGTTTCATGGCTCCCCTGGATGTTTTCGGGGTATAAGAGTATATATAGGGGAAAGAAGCAGGTCGGTGGAGCTACGAGGGGCCCACAAGGGTGGGGGCGCGCCCTCCTACCTCGTGGATGCGTCGTTGCGTCTCTGACTTCCACTCCTAGTCTCCTGGACTGCGCTTGTTCCAAGAAAGATCCTCGCGAAGGTTTCATTCCATTTGGATTCTGTTTGATATTCCTTTTCTGTGAAACACTGAAATAGGCAAAAAAATAGCAATTCGCACTGGGCCTTCGGTTAATAGGTTAGTCCCAAAAATAATATAGAAGAGTATATTAAAGCCCATTAAACATCCAAAACGTATAATATAATAGTATGGAACAATCAAAAATTATAGATACGTTGGAGACGTATCACTTACCTTTTAGCCTTCCCTCGTGACGAGAGAGGGGCAAACATATAGTTCTTTGTTTCATGTATTCGGTGCAAAACTCGACCACCTCCTCCGCGGTATAACCTTGTAGGATACTTGCCTTTGGATGGTTTCGGCTCCGATAAAAGCGCTTCAGTATTCCCATGAACCGCTCGAAGGGATACATGTTGCGAAGAAACACAGGACCATAATACTTTATCTCGTCGACAAGGTGCACAGTGAGATGGATCATGACATCAAAGAATGACAGTGGGAAAAACATCTCTAGGTTGGACAATATTCTTGCAATATCATCTTAAATATGATCCAACTCTTCGGGATCTACAACTTTCTGCCATAGTTGGTTGAAGAAATCACAGAGGTCAATAAGTGTGTTTCTTATATCTTTGTCCATCAGATTCCTGATGGACACCAGGAGGATTTGTGTCAACATTACATGGCAATCATGTGACTTCATGTGTCCCAACTTCATTTTACCTGAGCTCACATCCACGAGACTTCCGATGTTTGCGCAGTAGGAAGAGGGTGTCTTAACTGACAACAAATAGGTGAAGAATTGTCTTGCTTCTTTTGTACTAAAATTGTAACTCTGGCGAGCTTTGAAGAATTTGTCATCATCTTCTGCTTCACTCTTGCGTTTTGATTAATCAGCAAGCATATCGAGCCGTGAACCATCACCATCCTTTCTTTTACCTTTAATCTTGAGCAGAGTACCAAGGATGCTTTCACATACGTTCTTCTCTACGTGCATGACATCGATGCAGTGATGTACACGTAGAATCTCCCAGTAAGGTAATTTTCAAAACACCGATTTCTTCTTAAACACTTGACCCTTGGGTGTTTGTTTCACCGTCAAAGGGTGGTTCTTGCCAAGCACAACATTAATTATTTTAGCCATGTTGTGGACCACCTCCCCTTCATAGGGTCTTGGTCCCACACATGCCTCTGTCGTACCATCAAATTCAGCTTTCATCTTTTGGTACGGGTGAGTTTTTCGGAAGAACCTACGATGACGCAAATACACGGTTTTGTGCGAGTTGGGAAGTCTTCTGCTAGCTGTCCTATCCATGCATGTGACACACCCTACATCTCCCTTTGTTTTTTGCCCCGATGTGTGATACGCCTCCAACATATCTCTAATTTATGAAGTATTCATGCTGTTATTTTATCATTCTTGGATGTTTTACAATCATTTTATAGCAACTTTATATCATTTTTGGGACTAACCTATTGACCCAGTGCCCAGTGTCAGTTTCTATTTTTTGCTTGTTTTTTACATCGCAGAAAATCAATATTAAATGGAGTCCAAACACCGCGAAACTTTTTGTGGATTTTTTATGGACCGAAAGGAACCCAATGGGCCAGAGCTGCACCTGGGGGTACCCAGAGGGGGGCACAACCCACCAGGGCGCGCCAGGGCCCCCTGGCGTGCCCAGATGGGTTGTGCTCACCTTGGTGGCCTCCCGCACCCCTTCTTTGTACTATAAATTCCCAAATATTCCGAAACCCCTTGGGGTTAACCTAGATCAGAAGTTCCACCGCCACAGGGCTCCGTAGCCACCGAAAACCAATCTAGACCCGTTCCGGCACCCTGCCGGAGGGGGGAATCATCTTCGGTGGCCATCTTCATTGTCTCGACGGCCACCACGATGAGGAGGGAGTAGTTCACCCTCGGGGCTGAGGGTTTGTACCAGTAGCAATGTGTTTTATCTCTCTCTCTCTCTCTTGTGATCTATATCATGGGCTTTGTTAATATAGTCGGATCATATGATGTTTCTCCCCTCTATACTCTTGTTGTGATGAATTGAATCTTTACCCTTTGAAGTTTTGTCATGTCGGATTGAATATTCAGATATGAGAACAAATGATATATTGTCTTGAGGTATGAATACTTCAGGTGACAATTGGGTTATCTTATTGATTCACTTGATATATGTTACGGCATTCAACTCGCGGATTCCCGCGGTGATATTGGGGTAATCTATGCATAGGGGCTGATGCACATTTTTCTCTGACGGAAACTTCAGGGTCTCTTTATAGTTCTTTGTGTGGATTGATTATTATGAATATGAATATGCTTTAGTGTTACTCTAGTATGAACTCTAGGATAGATCGAACGGAAACAATAGCTTTGTGTTATTTTAGTATGAACCATTGAATAGATCAATTGGAAAGAATAGCTTTGAGGTGGCTTCACACCCTACAAACAATTCCTACCTTTTGTTCTCCGCAAATAGCAACGAGGGAGTGATTCTTTGTTGTACTTTGAGGGTTAATCATATGATCCAACTATGTTAGCACTGTTGGGAGATTGCACTAGCGAAAGTATGGACCCTAGGCCTTGTTTTTAAGCATGCAATATTGTTTTCGTGCATGTTTACTATTTGATACCTTGCTGTTTTATTTATTAAGATTATAAAAATACATTTCTACCATCCATATTAAACTTTTATCACCATCTCTTCGCCGAACTAGTGCACCTATACAATTTGCCATTGTATTGGGTGTGTTGGGGACACAAGAGATTTCTTATATTTGGTTGCAGGGTCGTTTGAGAGACACCATCTTCATCCTACACCTCTCACGGATTGATAAACCTTAGGTCATCCACTTGAGGGAAAATTGCTATTGTCCTACAAAACTCTGTGCTTGGAGGCCCAACACGTGTCTACAAGAATAAAGATGCATAGTAGACATCAAGCTCTTTTCTGGCGCCATTGCCGGGGAGGTGAGTGCTTGAAGGTATATCTTTAGATCTTGCAATTGAATCTTTTAGTTTCTTGTTTTATCACTAGTTTGGTTTACAAAAGAAAACTACAAAAAATGGAATTTAGGTTGCATCGTGTTATTGATCATCTTTATAATATCTTTCTTGAAAATGATGGAACAAAAAATTGTGCTCAATTGTTAGAAGAAGAAGTCAATAAAATTCTTAGCACAGAATATTTGAATGATGAGCATGACTACAATGTTGTTAGTGTGAATTCTTTGAATATCCATGATGCTAATTATATGCAAAGCTACAAGCTTGGGGATGCTATATTTGATGAAGATGATATTTTTAGTCCCCCAAGTTTTGATAAGAAAATTTATTATGATGAAAGCATGCCTCCTATTTATGATGATTATATTGATGAAAGTGGATTTGGAGAGGACATGACTTTATTTAATGATGAATCCACTATTTTGGAAGAGGCTTCAATTGACTATGATAACAAAGTTACTATCTATGATGATTATGGTGATGACATGTATGCTATAAATAATAATGACAACCATGGAACTTGTCATTATGATTTTAATTTTCACTCACATGATAGTTATTTTGTTGAGTTTGCTCCCACTATTATTCATGAGAATAAATTTGCTTATGTGGAGAGTAATAAGATTTCTATGCTTATGCATCATGAGAAGAATGATTTATGTGATAGTTATATTGTTGAATTCATTCATGGTGCTACTAAAAATTATTATGAGAGAGGAACATTTGCTTGTAGGAGTTGCAATAATATGAAATTTCCTCTTTATGTGTTGAAAATCTTGAAGTTATGCTTGTTTTACCTTCCTATGCTAGTTGATTCTTGTTCCCATAAGTTGTTTGCTCACAAAATCCCTATGCATAGGAAGTGGGTTAGTCTTAAATGTGCTTGCCATGTGCTTCATGATGCTCTCTTTATATTTCAATTCTTATCTTTTATGCGAGCATCATTGAAATCATCATGCCTAGCTTAAAAGGCATAAAAGAAAAGCGCTTGTTGGGAGACAACCCAACACTTTTACCTAATGTTTTTATGTGTTAACATGATTAAGATACTATAGTAATTATGTTTTATTGCTTTAGTTTCAATAAAGTGCCAAGTAAAGCCTTTAGGATCTTGTTGGGTGATAGTTACTTCGATCTTGCTGAAAAACAGAAACTTTTGCGCTCACGAAAATAATTATAGTTTTTAACAGAAGAGTGATTTTGAGTTGATTCTTTTCGCAGAAGTTTAATATACAATTTTCTCACGTGGTCCTAATGTTTCATAATTTTTGGAGTAGTATAAGTATGGTTGGAACAGATTACTACAGACTGTTCTGTTTTTGACAGATTCTGTTTTCAATGCATAGTTTGCTTGTTTTCTAGTTTCTATGGCTTATATTGCTCAATATAAATTGTAGAGATGATATTATACAGTAGGAATTGTGTGAGGACAATTATGAATCTTGTCTTTTGCAATACTAAAAGTGGAATGGTTTGCTCTTTATCATACTAACCTATCTCACAAAGTTCCGTTAAGTTTTGTGTGATTGAAGTTTTTCAAGTTTTGGGTGAGATGTTGATATGAGGAGAATAAAGAGTGACAAGACCCTAAGCTTGGGATGCCTAAGTCACCCCAATGTAATATTCAAGGAATATCCAACACTACAAAAAAAGACACATCCGTGACATTTTGGGCCGAACGAAAAAAAAATTGTCATACATATGACACTTCTATGACGATAATTGTGACAAAACCTGGTATCATCATAGATGTGGTGGGCACCTACTTCTATGACAAAAAATCATGACAAAAATGGGCTTTTCGCCCTGGGCGGGCCAGAGACGCAGCTGCATGACATTCTTTGGGCCGTCCATGATGGAAAAAACCGTGGTAGAAGCAAGGGCGAGGAAAATTTCAGGGAGTTCCCGGTTACGGTGGGAGGTCGGGGCCGAGCGATGCGCGCTTCTCTCGTACACGTATGCGCGCGTGTGTGAGGCGTTGGCTCTAACTGAACCCGAGCGAGGCGTTGGTCTCTAACTGAACCTGAGCGATTGCACTGCAGGCTACGCGTTATTGAACCCGAGCGATCGATCGATGGCTGTTAACCGAACCCGATCGAGCGATTCCTTCGCTACTGCTGCTAACTGAAGCCGATCGATGCTGCCTCTGGATCAACAGTGAGTGTTGCGGGGGGGGGGGTGGATGAACAGTTTCCGGTTGGGGTGGATGAACAGGACCCCATGGTGTTGCCTCTGGATGAACAGGACCCCGATCGATCGAGCCGGTTGGGGCTGGATGAATAGGACCCCGTGGAGGGCTGGATGAACAGGACCACCCCGTGGAGGGCAGGATGAACAGTAGACCGTGGAGGGGTGGTTGAACAGGAGCCCGTGGAGAGGGCTGGTTGAACAGTAGCCGGTGGAGTAGTGCGCGGTGGAGGCTGGATGAATAGGAGCCCGTGGATGAACAGTCGCAGGTGGAGGCTGGAGGAGGTCGACGGTGGATGAACAGTAGCTCGTGGAGGCTGGAGGGGTCGACGGTGGAGATGAACAGTATCCCGTGGAGTCCCGTTTTGCGGTACGTCACACCCCTCCCGATGAACAGGACCCCCGTTTCGACCGTAGCGCTCCAACACAAGTCTGTTTCATCCGTTTTGTGGTACGCCACACCCCTCCCGATCAACAGGACCCCCATTTCGACCGTAGGAGGTCCGTTTCCTCCGTTTTGCGGTACGCCAGACCCCTCCCGATGAACAGGATCCCGTTTCGAACGTGGCCGGTCGAACACAAGGTCGTTTCCTCCGTTCTGCGGTACGCCAGGCCTCGTTTCCATCGCCTGTTCCGTCCAAGCCCTCCCGATGAACACGACGCATTCCGTTGCCTCCCCATGAACACGACGCATTCCGTTGCCTCCCCATGAACACGACGACGACGTTGTTTCTCCGTTCCGACCCAGCCATGTACACGAGTCCTGGCCGTACGTATGTGCGAGTAGGCGTTCGAGACCCCGCCCGTATGTACACATACGTGGCCGTATTTTCTTTCTTGCACCCTGGCCGCCTCTACTAAGACACGTGCGCGCCTCTACATCCACCAGTATATATGTACGTACACGTTTGCGACCAGAATGACAACGCTACGTATGCTTCGACCAGGTGGGTCCCAACTATCAGGCACTTCCTTGCGTGCGAAGATGTAGCTGGTGGATCCCAGCAGTCAGGGGGGCGAAATATGGTGGCCTGTCCGGTGGGTCCCCGCTGTCAGGTGGAGGAATAATTATTTTGCACGTAATAAGGAGGCACTTCCTTGCTGCGGCCGTGGACCCAGCTGTCAGCCTCTCCACGTACAGTCCACGTTCGATGGAAGCCGTTCCTTGACCACGTTGACCATGCCGCGCCGAGAGCACCAGGGCGGTGGACGACAGCGAGGCCTAGGAAGGGAACGACACGGAGGCAGGAAAGACTCGGCAGTTGTGTCCCACGCGGAGGGGAGTACGACTGTACGAGGGTTTACTGGTTCGTCTGCCATCACAGGAGAATAACAGCAGGTGTGGATGAGTAGAGGGATCACTAGGCCAGCGATGGGAATACGGTGGGGCGGTGAGGCCTGCGCAGCAGCAGAGCCGGTCGCGGGGAGGAGGGAGCAGGCAGTCCCACGGCGCCTGTTTGAGCGGCTGGAGCAGGAAGAGCAGAGATTGAAGAAGCACGACGGCCGTTGGATGGCCATCCAACAGTCACTGCTTGTGTGTCAACCTTTTTTAGGAAAGCCTCAAATCTGTGGAAAACAGCATATAGCCCATCTGCCATTATTTCTAATAATTTACAGCCCATTTGCTAATTATTAAGGTTTTTTTTGGAGCCCATATTCTTTTTGTTAGCATTACAGCCCATATTGTGGCCACGGTTAAATTTTTTTACGAAATTTTGCATATTTCGGTGCGGTCCGAACTATTTTTAATCCCAAAATTTCGACTCACATTCAAACTGATTTTAAAAATAAATGTATATCAATATAAAATCCAACAAATTCTTCACGCATGAAAATTAATGTAATTTCAAATCCCGAAATGAAAAAAAGATATTTGAAACTAATTGTCGGTTTGATGTGTTTTAAAAATGTACAGCCCATTTCTCATTACTGATGGGCCATTTTCTCGGCCAGCTGAATGAAAGCTCTCCTCGTCTTGAAAGATTTGCATCCCAATAGGCCTGACAAAGCGACTTACTTGGCAAATCACAAAAAAACTGGGTTGTGGCTGTGGACCCAGCTGTCAGCCTCTCCATGTACAGTACTCTTCCGATGGAATGTCGTTGACCATGTTGAGCACGCTGCACCGAGAGCACCAAGGCGGTGGACGACGGTGAACCCTAGGAAGGGGACGATGCGGAGCCGGGGAAGACGCGGCAGTGGATGCCCACGCGGAGAGGAGTACGAGGATTCACTGGTTCGGCTGTGGTGTGAGGCTGTCGTCACCGCAGGGCCTGGCTAGCGGTGGGAGTAGTAGGGGGCGATGATGCCTCATCGGCAGCACAGCCAGCCACTGGAGGCAGGAGCAGGCGGTCTCCCCGGCGCTGGTTTGGGTGGCTGGTGCAAGAAGAGCAGCCATTGAAGAAGCAGCAGGACCGTTCGATTCAAATCCAACGGTTACTGCTGCTAGAATTGTTTGTTGACTAAGTTGACAAGCCCTGCGTACGCGTCAACTTAATAGGCCCACAGATCAGCCTCCCAACCGGTGCGCCCCAGATGTCAGTGGGAGGAATCTTTTTTTTGTGTAATAAGGAGGCAGTTGATTGCGTGCGGCCAGGCCAGCGGAGGGAGTAGGGTGGGCCGGGGAAGCCTGCGCGGCATCACAGCGGGCCACAAGAGGAGGGAGCAGGCAGTCCCGCCGGCGCTAGTTTAGGCGGCTGGAGCAGGAAGATCAGAGATTGAAGAAGCACGTCGGTCGTTCGATGGACATCCAACACTAACTGCTGCTAGAATTGTGTGTTCACTGAGAAAGCCATCCGTAAACAAGTCAGCCTCGAAATCTATGGCGTGCACAGCCCATTTGCTATTATTTTTATATTTTTACTCATTTTCTAATTCATATGGAATTTATTGCAGACCGTTTTCCATTTTTAGAATTGCTGACCATTTTCTGGTCAGTACCAGGGTCAAAAAATTAACTAAATATGTGGGAAATTTGAAAATTCGCAAATTTTTGCTGGGGAACGAAATATTCTTAATCCAAAAATTAATAGCCATACTAAAACAAATTTAAAAATAAATTAGTACTATGTCATGTTAAATCCAATGAAATACGTATAAGATATCAGTGAAGAACAGAAACAAAAAAAGAAACTTATATCCCATTTGTTATAATTTTTTGGAATTTTCAACCCCTTTTGATATTACTTTTAACAAACATTGACCATACTCTTAAGCCAGGCTGGAATGCATCCCTCCTCGTCTTGAAAGATTTGCAGCCAAGTAATTCGGAGAAAACAAATAGGCCTAGCTTGGGTATTCTTCAAAAAGAAATATTGGGCTGCCTATTTTCCCAAAGAACTGGTGCATGAGCATTTAGCTTTCTTTATTTATTTATTTACTTATTTATGTTTAGGGGACCATGAGTATGTACCTGGGTCGGATTCATGTGAGAGCCTCCCTTCCAGTTAATTATGGGCTTCTCTATTGGGCCTTCATCAGTGGGCTGCATGTTATCAACAAGTGGAAAATGTGTTTCGAGTTTCAAAACAAAATATGTTCCGTACGATAAATAGTATGCGCTACATACGGTACGGGGCACTAAAGGATCGAACCGTGCAACGACTTCCAAAACATTGTGTTTGTCGTTCTAACAACACATTTATTCAACCAACAAACAAAATATACTACTGACTGTACATTGAAAACAACAGCAGCAACAACCAGGGCTGGGGGTGCAAGAGAAGCAGTAAGCAGGCTAGAAGAGTGAAGACGTAGCTCTCTCTTCCAAACCAAACATCAGCCATCATTACAAAAGGGCTACCAAAAAAGAACAAGTGTATGCATCAAACTAAATAAAGATCCTACTAGACCAAGTGTACGCATCTAACTAACTGGCCCAGTTAGACGTTACTATTTTTTCGAAACGGAGGCAAAAGAATTGCCTCGTCGATTAATTAAGAAGAAGAGAATTGCCCGATTAATCTACGGAAAACCGGGCTAAAACCAAAGACGTTACTATTTATTAAGCTGCGGTGGAGTCGCAGATGGAGAGGAGTGGGAAACTTCACTGGTTTGGGTGCGTGGCAGCACAGCTGCGGTGCCGCCCACGGGAGACAGGAGCAAGAACAGAGGTTGAAGAAGGAGCACGGTTGTTGGATTAACATCCAAGGGTCCAGCTGCTAGAATCATTTGTTGATTAAGTTGACAAAGCCGTGCGTACACGTCCGCTTAGTAGGCCCACAAGTCAGTCACCAAATCTGATGGGTCCCAGCTGTCAACGGGATGAATAATTTTTTTCGCAAAACAAGGGGGCACTTCCTTCCGTGCAAAGATACAGCCGGTGGGTCCCAGCTGTCAGGTGGAGGAAACATTTTTTTCAGCTTAATAAGGAGGAACTTTCCTTACGTGCGACCATGGACCTCGTGGGTCCCAGCCATCAGGCTCTCCACGTAAAGTCCTCTTCCGATGACTCTCGTTTGTTGACCATGCTGCACCGAACGCAGCCAGGCGGTGGACGACAGCGAGGCCCCGGACGGGAACGACTCGGAGATGGGAAAACGCGGTAGTGGAGTCGTAGATTGAGAGGGGGAGAAGGGTTATAACTGGTTCTGTTATGGCGTGGGGCTTTAGTCTATGGAGAATAACAGGAGGTGTCGAGGGGTGGAGGGATAGCCTGGCCGGCGGTGGGGTAGCGCTTTGCAGCGAAGCGTTCTAAGCAGAGCCGCTAGCCGCCGGAGGCCGGACCAGGCGGTCCCGGCGACGCTGGAGGAAGAAGACGAGAGATTGAAGGTGCATGCCGGCCGTTGGATATAAATCCAATGGTTGTGGATGACACAATCATTTGTTGACCAAGTTGACAACGCCCTGCGTAGGCTTCGACCTATTGGCCCACATGTCAGCCTGCAAAAATGTGGCATATATTTAACCCATGTTTTCTAGAATGTACAGTCCATTTGCTGGGCTGGGTGAACAAATAATTTCGCGTCAATTAGGCCCATTTATATTTTCTAAGAAATCCCAGCCCATTTGCACTTCCTTGAAATACACGTATTAGGTGGGCTCGTTATATATACTCCCTCCATCCGAAAATACTTGTCATCAAAATGGATAAAAGGGATGTATCTAGATGTATTTTAGTTTTAGATACATCCCTTTTTGTCCATTTTGATGACAAGTATTTTCGGACGGAGGGAGTATAATGTTATGTTAGAAGGAGCAATTAATATCAAAGAATATACCGGAGAGGCACATTATATATATATATAATAATAAATTAGTGAGTTATTGCTCAAAATAAAAATGATCGTGTTATTATTAAATTGGTACTTAAAATCTTCGCAAGCTTTTGTACGCAATCACTAGGATTTTCCTTGCCAACTTCTGTTAAACATTTACTTTTATAAGTTGGGATGTTTTTATAATGTATATATAAGTCTCTATAAAATATACGATAATAGTAGTAATATAAATATATATAATGTGGTTAGAAGGGAAAACATAAATTGGACACATCATTACTTCTATAAGAGGCCTGCGTTTTATACCCCACAGTAGGCATACTAACAAGTTCACACACAAATCCAACAGAAAAGGTAAACATTCATATCAAACTCAGGTTCACAGGACACGTTCATATCCATAGCCAACATTCACAATCAACAACTCAAAAGATTCATATATACACAAGCTCAGCATATCTATGCATCCAAATGATTGATAGATCACACGACAATATTCATACATAATTTACAAAAAGATTCAGATATACACATGTTCAGTATGTCTATGCATCCAAATGATTGAGATCACAGCCAATATGATCCATGGACGAACTTTAATTACCTAGGGTACAGACTGGCAAATGGTGTTCCATCGGAGGTACTTCTTGCTAAAATTAGTTCTTATATGAGTAAACTTTCGAGTACATAAGAGGCAGTGAACTTTGCTTGTAGGTTTATCCCCAAATAGTGGCCTCGTGCCGAGGGAGGTTTGAGCAACTTGGCCACTACTTTCATCCAACCAGTTTACTGGGTCATCCTGGTCCTGTATCTCGCCAAAATTCTACATTGAAGACGAGAAAGGAGGCGGTTGAGAAAATGAACCACCCACATTTTTTGTGCAGTTCAAATGAAATGCAGCATTCTTGGCGTGCAGATTGATTAAGTGCCAGATGAATATACGTGTCAACCAACTTGTCTGGAATCTTTAGACTCCATGCCATATAATTCACTACCATATGTGTCGATAACCAAAAGGCACAAGTTGGGACCAAAGACTGGACTGCATTTTTCTGGGCTATGCACCAAGCAATATTTTTGGCGTTCACTCTCCTAACACTTGGAGTTTGACAATTGGTTGACGCCGGTTGATACTCGAATGAATATAGGCACTTCTTGTCAACATCGATGCTTGTCTGAGTGAACTTTGGAGTACATAGCAGCAGCATAAGTACCTATCCATCTGATCATTTTGTGCAGTTCTACTGAAATCACCCGATGTAATGATTTGCCTGCGAGTTCAGGCTCCAAATTACTCCTTTATGAAATCGGCAAACAGTAGCACAATACCAAATTACCAATACATATGACAGGCACAATAATCAGGATAAAGACTAGTACCAACCTGTGTGAGGTAGCATATCAATTACTATTTCCTTTGACTGGAAGCCGAGATAAGCCAAGCGACTCACAGCAAAGGAAGAAATCATGCGGAGTTTAGCGACTGACAGGAAAGGACGGAAGTTGTCGAGGTAATAAAGCATCCAAAGTTTTTGTGCAGTTCCACCAAAATCGAGCATCCCTGTTGGCACATATATTGAGAGAGTGAGATTACTGTAATAGTGGGACTAGTTTATGAAACATACACTAACAAATAGAAGCACCCTCATTATCTTAATGGGTAAAGTTAGCAACATCATAGTCTTGCTTAAACAGAGGTATTAGTTTATTTAATCAGTGCCAATTAGCTCAACTCAACACTCAAAGCATTGCCATTTATCATAGGTTGCAAAACTTTAACGTGCAAAGATAAAGGGGTTTCTCATGACAGTAGCACGATACAAATAGAGATGACAGCAAACTAATATGGATGAAGGCCTTAGGCCCGTACCAACCTAAAAAAAGCTTATTCATGTAGTCCCATAAGAGATGATAAAGCACTCACTGGAATCACACAATAGTATATATTTTTGTGCACTTCAAATGTATGGTTGAAATCACTCTTGTTTACCAGTGCTGAGATTATATCGAAAGATTATCAAGAACTTCCAGCAGAGTTAAAGCACCGGCTGGGATACAGTTCATTGTATTGTCTTGTGTAGTCCATTTAATGTATGATTAGCACAACATGATCCCTGTTTGCACAAGTAGGAACAAGGTTAAACCTTCATTAGCTTAGTGAGAAAGGATAGGAAGACATTAGCATATTACTCAACCAGTAGCATCAAATTCATGACGGACAATACGCAAAACATTGCCTCATTGAACCAATGGCAATAAATTGACATGCAAAACAATAGCACTATTATGTCATGACACTAATAATATTCCCTCCCTGCTCCACCACATGATTCACCTCCATAGACAAACATACACACATACATGATTCAGCATAGGGTCCTACTAAAGATTTGTTTAACTCCAACAGGAAAATTAGGCAGTAATAAATTAGTGGTACTTAAGTACTCCTAATTAATTAAGTGAGACAGCAGAAGTGGAAGGGCTCCTTGGAGGATCGTCTCACATGTAAGGTAGTCGTTGCCGGAGCCCTTGAATGGCCTCGACTGAGGCCTCTAGCTTCAGCAAGATCGCCTTGGCACTGTTTATTCTTCTTCTTCTTCCTCTTCATGCTCTGTTTCTCTTTCTCCTCACCAGTTGGTGAAACCAAGTACATGATTGGCCTTCTAATTCAGAATTGGTTTTGTCAGTGAGGGAGTACAAGTGTACTAGTAAAAAACTGCATTATTTTCTCATGGCAGTCGGAAAATAGAGATGAACACATGCATTAAATATCATTCTTACCTAAAGGAAGGTTATGGCGCCAATATGGATGATGAGGATTGGAACACAGATCTCCCTTTGTGCAGTTCCACCAAAATGAACCTACTGTTCCATTCTGACATTCTAGTTAAACAGCACAAAAGTCACTTCTTTTAAGAAGAGTTTTGTGCAGTGCACCAAAAGGTCACAACAGCAACCAGGTGAATTGGATTTCCCTGTTTGCATAAAAAGGCACAGAGGAAACAGTCAGAGTCTCAAACAATTACAGGCAAAAACATTTGGCTAAACTTGTCAGGGCTTATAACAGTGGCATGGCTTCATTTTTACCAGGGACATTAGATTAAGAACAGCTAAGGCTGTGTTCGGTTCACAGGTTTGGTGCAGGATTATCGTCGGAACACAATTCCTACGGTATTCTTTCCCTTCCAATCGTTCATAACATGGGAAAGGTGAATAGTGTTTCATAGGAAAGCTGGACTGGTAGTACTGATTCCATAGGATTAGAAACATCCACGCGCTGCTCATTTTTTGGGCGGAAGCCCGAGGCAGGCGCTCGCTGCCATGCGTTAGACAGGTTGCTGTGTTGTGTTGCCGGAATAAAAAAAATCAACCTATGTGTGGTACGTGAGGTGAGGACAAGAGTAGTCACTGTGCATCTGAATAAACAAATAGCATCTCATACTTCTAAGCATGCTACTCTAAAAAAACAAATATGTACATTTCGTAGTCCATCCGAACACATTCTCTTGAGAGTTTCCTCCGGTTCGCTGTTCCATAGATTTATACCTACATTCCTTTCCAATTCCTCTATTTTCATCAAGACCTATGTTTTCTGCCCCTTTATTCTGAATAGAGCCGAAATATTTGGTATAAGGGCATGGGACAGTGGGTGCACCAGCAGTCCAGCACCATGTACGTAAACAGGGGCATAAAGTGGTGATTCATAGTTTGTTGCCCCGAGAAACAAACATCCAAGAAACATACCTGGGTTGGTCCCATTTTTGTTCACTCTAGCCACCTACTCCTATGTGTGGATAACAAATCTAGTCCTGGTCATACCACTGTGTACATCATTACCCCTATATTTCCCTTTTCGACCAAGAGACCGGTTGGATGACTAGTCTGTACTACTTTCACCCCCTTTCCTTCATGTTTGTACCAAGTCTGATGTGCATACTAAATTCCCCCACCCCCACTTTATTTCTTGTTTGAACCAAGTACTCCCTCCGTCTGGAATTACTTGTCATCAAAATGGATGTGTCTAGAACTAAAATACATCTAGATACATCCGTTTCAATGACAAGTATTTTCAGACGGAGGGAGTACAAGATTCGGCTCCATGAAGTAGCTTTACCTCTAACAATAGAAGAAAAAAATATGTGACGTTGGACCATCCGATCGAGAGGGGCTGAGAGGTAGAAAATGATGCACATGCAGTGACGTAGCGAGCTGGGGAAGTAGAGCTAAGGCGGTTTCGAATGAAGATATACCTGAAGGTCGTCGGGATGTGGATAGGTGGGCGGCGGGAGGCCGGATCCGCCCACAGGCAACGATGAAGGGATCGGAGGACCTCCCGCGCCGACGCTCGGCCAGAGATAACAGTGCGGCCGGTAGTGGGTCTCCTCCCTCGCTGTCGACGACGGCCTAAATGCTGCCCCTCCTCCCCTTCACCGGCGGAGGGGGATACGTTCGGATCTGTAACCAGCGGTGAGGATAGAAAGCCAATATTTTTTGAAGGGAGAAAGACAGTGTTACTACCCCTATCTTGTTTAAATCTGGAGAGGATGAGAGTGTGTGAATAGAGCAACCCTAGCAACCAAGCGCGGAGGCTCCGGCCTATATATATACATAGTGAGCAACCCTAGCAAGCAAGCAACCCCTATCTTCGTCAACTCGTACAAGACCGAGAAATTTGATTACTACAACGCCCTCTCCCTCGCGGACTGAGCTCTGGTGCCTTAACTGCACCTGCCTTTGGCTGCATGACAGGAGGGCCAACCACCTGTTGGGCCCACCTGTCATAGACGCAAAGGTAGGAGCAGTAAGTTGAATCTTTCGCTATCCCTCCCGCACGAGGTGGACGGACATGCAGAAGTGGATTCGATACTGTAGAAGTAGGAGTAACATCATTATTGTTCATCTTCTCGAAGAGGCGAAGAGCCAAGCGCAACCCGAACATGGTAGTTGCGAACGCTCGCGTGGTGCGGTTCCTTGTAGTACTAGCCAGGCTCTTGCATGAGACAAAATTGCTATTGTTTAACAATTAAACTCCATTATCCATTGGTTGATACTCATTCTGCATAGGTCCACGCGCTTAGCACCATTTCCTCCTAGGGTCACCAATGTTTATTTGCTAATTAATAGCATTGTATGCAATGAACTAGCCATTGCAAGTCATTAAAAGCATGCACACCTCTCATCTCTTATTGGTTGATATGTCAAGAAACAAGAAACAAGGTAGAAGTTAATGCACCACGCCTAAGTGTTTTGGGACTATTTGGTTTTCGTAAGATGACTTACACACCTAGACGGAGGGAGTAGTATAGCCCTGTAAACCAGAAAGGAGTATTTGCCTTTCTAGAGATTTCAACAAGTGACTAGACTACACCGTGTGCAGTACTCCCTCCCTTCCGGTTTATAGGGCTCAAATCTCAAATCTCATGAACCAAGGCATTTTGCGATTGGAGGAATGTATCTCGTACTTTACAAAACTACCCTAATTAAACTCATGCATTAATTACGTAGTTCTCTTGTTTTCCTCTCTGCCTTGGTCGCGGTGCACAATATTGAGCACTCCTATATGACTAGCCGCTCTATCTACATGCGAGACATTTCAAAGCATCCGGGCCCGCGTGCCATCCACCAAATCACAGCGAAGTGCTATAGTCGAGACTCACCTGTAACCCCGGTGTGTCCGTCATGACCCGTCATATCACAAAACCCACACCTTTACCAGCAATGGTAAGGTGGCCTCCAAGTTGGACTAGACGAAGCAACCATCATTTCACTGGAACGCTCGTTCAAGCCCTTTCTTCCCTTTCTTGAAGAAAACCTCACTCCAGGCTACTCACTTCTGCCATTTTTCTTCTGTACCGACGAAGGAAAGGTGGGCGAATCAGTTATGTTGCTATATTTTCATTCCAAGAATCTTCTTTTTGCGAAGCACCGACCGATTCTCATATCATATTCTTTCCCCTTTTTCATTGCGATTGTGGTTTCCTTTTGATTGCTTTTTGTTTGTCAGTTCATTGATGGATGCTGGAGCACTAGGCAAAGAGTTGCCGGCGGACAACCCACTGGAGACAGCGACCTCCAGGAAGCAAGCACTGACCAATGAGGTAACCATGTTGGCGGGCCAACCCATGGAGACGAAGAACTCCAAGAAACAAGCATTGGCCAAAGAGTTGAGGACATTGGCGGACGAACTCCTCAAAGGAAGTTGGAAGAACAACAAGGGCCCCACCGTGCCTACCCCAGGAACTCTGATTGCCACCTATGTGAGGCTCAAGACCAAGTTTGAGGAGATAGTCACCGTTGAGAAGCAGTATTCCCCGGGCAAGGTGATAGCCCCCATCGAGGACGAGGAGATGGCCCCCGGAGGGATGAGATCCCCCGGTGAGCTGCACAAGGTAAAAAATAATGGATTATTACCATAGTTGTGGTTTTTGATTATTTGCAATGTGCTTGCTAATATGTTAGGGTTGTGCGGGTGCCAGTGGACGTCCTTGATGATTCCGATGCCGTGGCCCGTCCTGTTGGCATCACCCCGGAGATCGATTCCGATGTCGCTGTCCATCCCGTGGACATCACCCCAGAGATCGATTCCGATGTCGCGGTCAGTCCTATGGACATTGCCCCAGAAATAGATTCCCATGCTGCTGTCCGTGCTGTGGTCATTGCCCGAGAGATCGATGACAAGAAATAGTTGGTCGTGCTAATCCTTCAGGGTAGTTTGCATTGCCCTGTGTTTAATTACCAAAACGATGTGTGTTATCAAACCATCTTAGGGCTAGTGCACTGTCTTGTGTGGGCGGATCTTGCTACTTTTGTTTGATAGTGAATCATGCGATGAATCATGCGAACCCTCTCCGAGTTATGTAAACAGATGTATCCTCACCAGCTTTTGATGTAATATATGGCATGATTAGATGTAAGTTTGAATTGTTTATCATATCAGCAGGGCTTGTTTGATGATTCTTGGTGTTAGTAGGCTAGCTACTGTGCGAGCTATAGTACTTGCAAAACACTCACCGAAGAGAAACGTTGGGGCTGATGAGCTCGTGGTACGCTTATACTTATCCCTCGTCGATCGACCAATAGCCCTAGCTCCTATAATTGTAGGCTTAGCGATCGATGACCTAGGCGGGCTAGTTTTGCCTAGTGGGTTTCAATGATATGACGTGCAACACAAAATCATAGCAGTGCAGAGACGTACTCCCTCCGTTCCAAAATAGATGACCTAGGCGGGCTAGTTTGGCCTAGTGGGTTTCAGTGATATGACGTGGTATAGTGTCGTCCAGTCTTCGCGTGTGGTAGCAGTATTGCGGGTACAGTAAATTTTCTTGAAGAAGCGGAATTCAACGAAGTCATGATGGTTCCTTCGTCCAAACAACTTACAGTGGGAAAGGTTGGGCCTGCGATACGACCGGGGTAGACCAGGATAATTTTGTGCATGGCAGGTGGACCAGGATGGTCGACGTTCCACATGTCGGCGAATGAAAGTATTCTTTCCAATATAGAGGACGAGCAACGAGTATTCATTGTTTATTTTTGATGAAAGCTATTGTCTCCACTGTTACGACGGAGGAGTGTGAAACACGGCAGCCCAGTGAACTTGGCATATGAACCACTCCCTCCGTCCTCATGTAATGCCCAGGTTACAGCTTTTTCTCACTTTCTCTCTATCTATTTCCTCTCAAATGTTTTTTACCTTTCTTTTTTAAGACACAATTGTTTTTTATGCCTTTTTTAGAATTATTATTTTTATACCTAGGAGCACGTGTAGAGACGGGCTCTTGCAGAGCCCACTCCTTGACTTTGTCAATGCCTCTCTCTCCTCCACATAAGGAGTACTATTTGCTATGCATGCATGCGGCGGGCAGCTGACGTCTTGAGGGGCCAGGGCGGTGAGAGCGGGCTTCGGAAGCGGTCTGGACTCTAGCATAATTTTGGTTTTTACAGTATTTCTTTCTCCATTGACAGGTAGGCCCGCGTAGATAGATAAAGAACACGAGCTGATGAGGCGCATGCGGATTGTTTGACTGGTCAACTAGACAAATACGGAGCTATACGCTGAGCTAGTGACCGTATAATCACCATATCTCGTATACAATGATCAAAGTGAGCTATCAAGACAAGTTCGATGACCGCCAATGCATTTTACTCGGTAATAAATGACTAGGATTGAAGGGGAATCCAAATTTGCTTCGTCTTCTGTCCTTGAGCTCTTGACAAACCAATGCACTATACGGTTGTCCGGCCACTCCACCCCACAGCTCTCACCAAGCGTCGTTCATGCCACCGCTCCGCATACTAACTGGTAAGGCAGCGATGGCATCCCGCCGCGCCGAGTTCCTCGCCGCCCACGACCGCACACAAAATGGTAGGGAAGCGATGGCATCCCGCCGTGCCGAGTTCATCGCTGCTCGTGACCTCACAACTATGTGGAGGAATTTTAACAAGCCAAGGCCGAATGGGCGGTAGAGCAAGAGGCGGCCAAAGCCGCACAGAGGGAGCAGAAAACTCAGAAAGCACTCAAGAAAAGAGAGGCCCGCCGCCGCAAGAAAGAAAAGGACGCACGCGCCGCTGCGGAGAGGTCGGCGGAGATCCAAGCACGATGGGGTGTCGCCGACAAAGCCGGGAAGGAGAACGACGGCGTCTGGCCAGCATGTGAGAAGAAGTAGTAGTACTAGTAGTTAGTGTGTGTGTATGTGTGTGTCTGAGTACGAGCATGTACCAGTACTACTAGTTACTACTGTAGTTTTTAGAGAAAATTACCAGTACATTAGCCTAGACTAAATGGAAAAATTCCTATCCTAAGCATCAAATGGCATCTCTTTCTCTATAGGAATTGAGATGCATGTCATCTCACTTCCTATGATTTTCATATTCCTATCCTATGAACGAAAGGAGGCCTCTGTTGGAGTAACTACTATAGCTAGTAGTACTGCTGGTACAGTAGTTTTCTTCAAGAAGCGGAATTCAACGAAGTCATGATGATTCCTTCGTCCAAGCAACTTCAAAGTGGGAAGTGGGCCTGTGATTTGACGGCTCATTAGTCATTGTTCCTACGGCGTGACGACCTGGGTGACTCCCTTGGAGTTCTGCGTGCATGGCAAGTGGACCAGGATGGTCGATGTCCCACATGTTGGCGAACGGAAGTATTCTTTCTGATATCGAGGAGCAAGGAAACTGTGTGGTATAGTATCACTGCTGATTGGTTCACAAAAAATAGTATCACTGCCGATTTATAATTATTTTTTATTTCTGATGAATGCTAGCGTTTCAACTCTTACGACGACGGGTGCCAAACACGGCACGTGCTGGATGTCCCACACGTCAGCAAAAGGAGTGGGACATGAACAGCGTGGTAGAGCCCAGCGTAAAAAATAGCGTGGTAGAGCGTCTCCACTTCTTCCACTTCTGGGTCGGAGAGCACACGTAGTAGTACTTAGTGGTATGAATGATACAAAGTGCGACCTGGAGACAAAGACACATCTAGTTGGAAGGTCTCGGGGCATACACGTAAACAAATATAAAAGTTAATATGTGCCTCCAACTAATATAGTAGCAGTAGAGTACTTAGGCACGTACTCCACGTACTCCATAACATCACCGTACATTGCACGTACAACATTTAGTGGTAGTACGTAGTAAGAGACAAATGCCGCCCAAGAGTTCCCTTCTCGACCAACTTTTGGGTGTTTGGTAGAGTGTATGGAGGGTGGATGAGTCCACACTAGTTTAGCACAAATACACTAGAAGCATGCATTAAGAGAGCATGCATGAAGAGGGGTGTTGAGTTGAGCATGCATAAAGAGGGAACAACTATGCTGAGACGACAATGCAACCAAACACACCCTATATGGCACGCATGTTCATACCATTTGTGCCTTTCTACTTTACTTACTGCGCTACATTACTTAGGTTCGTACGTCCACTCCTGGGTACATGTTCTTCTCGTAGTTCCAGTCCCACGTGTTCTTCATATAGATGGAACGATCCTTGCATAACACGTGCACCTTGATGCTAGATGTCTCGCGTGTTGGCAAAAGGATGAACAAAGCTCACGTAAAAAATAGAGTGGAAGAACATAGATTCCGGACGATTGAGAAGGAGCAAGGAACCTCGTGGTGGAGCGTCTGCACTCATAATATTTAATATTATTCAGCGATATAAAATTAACCAATCATCTCCACAGTGGACTGGAAGAGTACGAAACACGGCAGCCCAGTGTAGTATCATACTAGTACATGTCTAACCCATGCTATCACCATATTTCTTGGCTTCCGTGCGACACCTATCTCTAGTAATCCAGCAGCCTGTATCGGTTCTCCCTCCTTGTCTCTATCAAAGTGCGGCAGGCTGGTGTTTCTGCCATCTATTGAGGTCGGTTAACTATCACATGTTAGCGACATGCCAAGAGCATTCTAAAAAAATTCCTTTCACGTTCTGTTTTCAAAAATAAAAAAAATCCTTTCACGTACGAATTTGCCTGTATGCTTTGAGCAACTTGCATGTCCTATACTGCTCCTATTTGATACTCTAACTTAGCTAGAGGTTAGACTAACTCATGACTAACCCTGAACTAACTGTAGCCAAAGAGATGTTTGGGTGACAGGGTTAGATTGACAATAAATGCACTTCATGGAGAGAGAAAAGTGATTTTTCAGTGGTCCCAATGAGAACTATCTCCAGTTAGCACCTCTTGGGTGGGATAGTTTTTTTGGTGGGTTCGGTGCAACTTGCTCCAATTTAAACCCTCATGCTTGGGTAGTTTAGGGCTATTTGAGCCCCAACTAGCTCAAACTAACTCTAACCCATGGATCCAAATAGGGCCTATGGCCAGTCTCGACGCGGAGCAGTCGCGTGCACCGGGAAGCGGCGCTCTCTTGGCCGTCGCGCCACTTCAAAGCCTGCGCCAGTGAGAGGTCGCCTCCGCTCTGGCCGGGCATTAATGCGGCACTGACGCTCCAGGGCGACGCTGAATGTTTCATGCGGGAAGCGCGCGCTGGCAAGGGAGTATAGGTTTTGAACCGTTTCAGGTGTAGTCTGGTAGTTTGCAAAACTACTCAATTACTCCCTCCTTTTCGGTTTATAGGGATTATCTTAAAATTTTAGTTTTTCCATTTTATAAGGCTCAATTTGGTTGTTTTCCATCACATGTTCAGATTCCAAGGTGCATTAAATCATTGCATGCAAGTATTAAGAGAAAATTGACTAATGCATGTACTTTATGCATGCATGCTTTGCAATTTATGCATTGATAAACATAATTTTTTGAGGAAAACAAGTGCATTAATTAGTTGCTTTTGCAAACTACAAAAAGTATTCCACCATTCATCATCTACCTTGGTTGGTGAGATTTTTGAATTGAGCCCTATAAACCGAAAAGGAGGGAGTATTACACTCAGTTTCCTAAGAAATTGTGGTAAAAACGTTACTCCACAGCCCACTTCCCTTCGCCTTCCTCTTCCACCGCCCGCGCACGTCCGCGGGAAGCGACCGGTCAACCCTTATATAGGAGTGCTAGCACAAAAAGATGCATGCATGACCACTAAAATTTCCATATTAAAGTGTCGCTCCGGCGGGAGTATGGCGTATGTTGTTACCTTCGGCCGGCCCATGGCTACTGGGCGACAGCGACCAGAGAAGAGGCGGCGGGAGGGGAATGAATGCAGCTACTGTTTGGGTTCGCCTTCCAGCTTAAATAAATGCGCAGCATCACATGTACCAGCGAGTGCACAAATTGTAACATACGTGTCGGCTTAAGTGGGCGTCACGTAACTGGTGTGTGTGAGAGAGATTCTGAGAGACAGAGTGCGTGTGTGCGACTCTACTCTTCGGACATGTACTCAACCTTTTGCATCGGGATATAAGTATAATGGTATTTACTTTAGCTAGTGATTTACGTGGCCATGTTAACGTGGTTGTGTCAAAAAAATGTCACTTCCTGCTCGTGATTTGTGTTATATAATTACAAGCAAGATTCTCGTGCATTGCACGGAACATCAATATGCATTTTTTTACAGAACACCTATTGTGATTGACCCATGCAGGAGTAATCCCATGTGAAAAAACTAATGATATCTCAAGAATTTTATCAGAAAACTGGTATCTCGAGAATGTCATCGAAAAAATGAAAGATGAGAGATAAGGTGAGGAGGAGTGGAGCGTGGTGGTGACTGGTGATCGGAATGGGCGGAGGCATGGGGATGGACGGCGCCGGCAGGCGGCAGCGGCCACCATGCATGCTAGATTGTTCTAGAGACTTATTCCTTTTTTAATTGCTGAGCAATGAGGTTGCGGGAGATAATGATGTGGAGAGAGGTGCGGGTATCTTTTGTAAAATTATCATAGTTTGCTTTCTATCCTCAGATATAGATCATACGGTCTGTATTACAAGATGGCAGGCACACCATCACCACCAACTCGTTTTTTTATAAGGGTACAGATGATAAGTTTGCTGACTACTAAAGTAAAGTGGAATTTGTCCATGTTATGCAAGTAAATAAAGGTGATTGTTTATCATACGGGTAAGGTTGGATGAAGGATGGTAGGAACAAATGCTCCGCCTAGAGCATGTGTGTGTGAGATGGAGTCTTAGTGTGTGTGTGTGAGAGAGAGAGAGATGGAGTCTTAGTTTGTGTGTGTGTGAGGGAGAGAGATGGAGTCTTAGTGTGTGTGGGGGGCGTGTGTGCTTGTGTGTGTGTGTGTGTTTGTGTGTGTGTGTGTGTGAGAGAGAGAGAGATGGAGTCTTAGTGTGTGTGTGTGTTGGGGGGTGCGTGTGTGTGTGTGTCGCGGGGTCCTCTGTGCCGGATGTAATTTAAGTGTGCATGGCTTTCATCATAGAGAGGTGATGTGTATGGCAGAGGCCACCAACGATGGGGTGCGAGAGAGAAAATGCCCGTAGAGAGGGAAGAGAAGGTGTGTGCGCATGAGAGGAGTCGACTTCGAGAGAACGTGTTTGTTCGAGAGACACCGAGGAAGACTACTATATATCGATGGTGCATGTAGGCGGGAATTAAACTAAGGGGTGGTCTTATTGGTTTAGGGGATATAGGGGAAGAGTGAGAGGCGGGGGGTAGCTAGAAGGAGATTGTTAAGTGTGAGTGTGTGTTTTACCCATCCAGGCGGAAGTTATGTGCACAAAAGAGGAGAACGATTCGATGTGGCGTTAGGATTGAGGGTAATTAACTACGTATGGAGACATAGAGACCTTGAACGTGCATGTGTGAGAGGTATACATGTATACGTGGGATGTGTGTGTGCACGCGCGCATGATCGAGATAAAAGAAAGAAGACATAAGTCATAAGATCAACGACATGGGAGAGACGAATTGGTATGAAAATATGCATGCATGTGAGAATGCATGGAAGAAGTCCCGACAATTGAGCATGTATTTTTGTCTTCAAGAGATAGTGGCGTGGGCTGGAGCATGCATCTATGGCGAGCAGAGGGAGTGAGGCGCAACGATTGTGCAAAAGAGACCAACCTATAAATGCATATGTATGGAGAGGCATATATAGTGTGGGTGATAGGAAGCAAGACTCCGTGCGAGAAAGAAATGTTGACGGAGAAACTACAGATGGATACAGAGATGGAGATGCTAGCTAGAGGGACATCCGCTAGTTTGGGTGTTGGAGATGACCGTCGGGTGGTTCAAAGGGTGAAGTTATATATGTGTGTGAGAAGGCACTTGACTGCATGTAGAGAGAAACATATGTAGTGTGCGTGATAGGAATCAAGAGTGAGGGCGAGAAAGAAGGTTGATGGAGAAATAGATAAATAGAAAGATAAAGATGCTAGCTAGTGTGCGTTAGAGATAAGAGTCGAGTGGATCAGAAGGATGGATTATGTGTGTGGGTGTGAGAGAGATAGAGAGAGGGTGCGTGTGAGTCACATACAAACAGATATCAGAGAGAAATGAGATCCAGAGAGACGGAGTTTTGTGTCTGCGAGAGAGAAAGATATTTCACAACGAGAGTGATAGCTAGAGAGACATACGAGGGAACGCAAGATATCTCTAGGGAGAGAGGGTGTGTGTGAGCGACATACAAGAGAACAATGAAGAAATATGAGACCCTGGGAGACAGAGTTTGTGTTTGTGTGTGAGAAAGAGATATTGAAGAGGAAGAGCCGTAGGTTCTCATATCTAAGGAGCGAAAGACATCTATGTATGAGGGGTGTGTGAGTGGCACACATGGGAATAGTAGAGAGAAATGAGACCCCGGGAGACAAAGTTTTGTGTTTGTGTGAGAGAAAGAGATTCCACATGGAGAATCATAGTTAGAGACACATAGCAGGGAGCGAGATATACTTAGAGAGAGATAGAGTGATGAAGGTCGAGGGAGAGAGTACCGTTAGTGTGTTACGAAGATAAAAGATCATTGTCGACATACAGGTAGCACGAGAGATAACTGAGAGACGATGAACGCGTATAGGTCCAGAGAGATAGTCCTATATAAGCATGAGTGATAGCTATATGAGACAAATATCTGGATTAAAGGGGATTCAAATATTTAAACTGGAGATCACGACATCGATAATATCATAACGCAAATTGGTGTATCAAACATGCATATTCATTTGAATTTGGGCACACGTGTAATGTTATATAGTTTATCAATATTGGTGATCCATAGATTCTTCAATTACAAACAATGCGTGGTTTATATGCAATTAATGTCTAAACGGGATTACACTATATGTTGCATGTGTGAAACACATTATACATGTTTGAGAAGTAAAAAACCCGCATGAAACACACATTAATTGGAGACAGTTAGCGAGGAATGCATACATTGGATTTCAACATAAAGTGGTTTCAAATATTTGAAACTCCAAATTGATGGATACAACCTTACGAATATGAGATCATGCCATTTGTAAACCATATTTATGTATAAATGGTGTTGTGCTTTTGAAAGTATATATAAAAAAATGATGTATATAGAATGTAATTCCAATTGAAAATGGATCCCGCCCGAAAAAAATAGAATACAAACGGGATTCGAATTGAGTTGGCACGGTAAACATGCACTCTGCAAAATTTGAACGAAGTGGAGAAAGTCGCAATAACCGCCCGAAACCAAAATCCGCGAGATGGAAATCACTACTGCCTATCCCTGCCACGCAAAGCCTATATGCTGGATTTCTATAGGTTTTGATAGGGGTAGGTTTGTAATTTCACCCAAACGTGACGTAACCGCCTCTCAACCGGATTCATACACGGTGGGCGCCAAAACACAGTGTGTCCTCGGCCGAAATCGACTCCCTCCCCGATTCATATTCATACACGGTGGGCGCCAAAAACAAACTCTCGTCGGCAAATATTCGGTGTATGCGAGATTATCGTCCTATCCCCAACTGACTAGTGTTGCTGTGATGTAGTAGAAATTTGAAACGGGGGATACGTTTGTAAATTTCCTCGCATTTGAGACAAGCGCGCCCTAAATACATGGTTCCCCCCTTCCTCTCTACCTCCCTTTTCCCCATTCATACTCCATGGGCGCCAAAACACCCTCTCCACCCCACCCTCCTCCGTCCGCCGCCGTCCGCCACCCCATCCACTGCTATCCTCCTCCACCATGCCGGAGTTGATACCCCGACGCTGCCGTCCATTGCAAGAGATCGACCTCTCTCATCCACGGCTTCGGACCAGGATCCTTGCATCCCGTCCTCTCGCTTCATCCCTGTCGTCATCCACCTTGCAGGCGCCGCTCTTACGACCGCCTTGTCCACCGCGCCCCGCTGCCACCGTCTGCCCTCCTAGATCTGCTTCCACGCTGCTGACAGCCATCGCTACCGCAGCACCGTCAAATTCTCAGTAGATACGTACACGACACTGCACCAGAGACGGTACTCTTTCGTATCTGCTCAACTTATTTATCGCAGCAAGAAAATAGATCGCCACTGCTTTACTCTGATTTCTTGTCTTGGTTGCGAAGTTGCCTTTGTCCGGTTTGCACCTTCAGATCCGCCATGGCACGCTCCATACTTGCAATGCTTATGGTTTTCCCCTTTTATATTCCACACTAGTTAAATCACAGTAGACTAAATTTCAAAATTGGGTCAGTCGATTTTTCAGAGCTCGCCAGAGTTCACCGGTGCGATCGAAGGGGCTCGGGTGGGGACGGTGGTTGTGGGGGGCGGTGGTGGGGCCTCGTCGAACGAAGAAAACTCGACGTGGGTGGGGGCGAGGTGGGGGTGGCGGAGGAACACAGGCGGTGGGGCCGGTGGTTCGGCCGGTGGCCCGTGCGTTGTTCTGTATGGGAAGCACAATATGTTCCTTGTCAGGAAGGGGAGCAGGGACATCTGCAGTCAATAGCTGATAGAGTTGGCCTGTACGTGATCGATAGGCTTTCAATTACTAGCGGCAATACAACACCGTAATTTCCAGCCAGTTCCACTTTCCCGATTTATATATCCTGGTTATGGTGTACCCCTGTTATGTACACTATGATCTGCCTAGTTGTTGTGTGCTCTTGTTATCATGGTTTGGCAATAAACTCTCTATACAGTATATTATGAACCTATCATCTGCCAGCTATCCTTACTTCTGGAGCCTATTTTTTTGTGTACTTGTGCCAGATTATATAAATGCACGCACCATATTACAGCACACATGAGCTCTCTCATCAGAATCCAGTCATAGCACACAAGTGTTTACAGGGGCGCCCCTATATTAGAATATCATTTGCATTACAAAGATAATCTCACAACTATTTATGTTTTCATGGTTCTTAGATATTATACGCAATTACAGTGAATATCAGAATCCGCGCACCAGAAGAATATTGTGGAACACTGCAATGACTTACAAAATTGGCAGCAAGGCATCGAGTGCCATTCTGGAAGCAATGAACCTCGTACGCTCCCCACCTGTTGATTCTTGTTCAGAATATCATCCTAATGACTATTCTAACCTCAAGGAGTCAAAGGCAGATGGCCTGTCCTGTTCACCCATCAAGGTGCATGTTCTAATTTGGCAAGGTTTTATTGATTACGCGTATCTTGCATATGTTGTCTTGCATTTCTTCTACTTTGTTGCACCGCCATCTGCTTAGTTTACTCATCATATATGTCGAGATGTCATGCCCATCCATTATCAATACATATTCCATCTGTCATCATACCATGTTTTTTCACTCAAATGTTTTTCTTGTGCATCAGACATCAAAAAGGAAGAGGGTGATTGCCGAACCTGAAGGAGCACCAGCAAAGTCCTTGAAAAACATGGTGGTGCCGGAAAAATCAGACAGCACCCCACTTATATTGGTTGTACAACCAGTGACACAAAACATAGGACCGACTCCAGCAGACTGTACCCATACTTCACTGGCCACACCACTAGCCCCACCACACAGGACCTGCACTCTAGCAAAAGGTATACCGATTTCATTTGCCATAGCACCAGCTGTACCACAGAAAATCCCACTCCAGCAAAAAGTACAACAAGTCCACCGGCCGAAGACCTATCCCAACTGCAGAGACAGCCAATTCCTGCAGATTGGAACCCCATTCCATTTATTCCCAGTTTAAAAGACAATGCTTTCAATGTTGTTAGGACTACGTGCATATATTCCCATCATGGGAAGATTATTGTGAAGACAAACACCATTTTCACATCTTCCTGTCCAACTTACGTGTAAGTGCTATTATTCATGGTTATTATTTTCCTGTTTTCTGCTGATTGAACACATCAATGATTTACATTACATTGTTGTAACTAGGCGAGGGTCAATCTGGATAGTCATGACGAGCAAAGCTTGCTTGTGCTTTTCAAGGAAGCATTGCAGCAGTATCGGTGTTACCTGAGGAAATCACACTTTGATGGCAAGTCTATAAACGAATTTCCGGTGAAGTCTCCTGTGCTAAATTTAGAAGACATTGAATGGAAAAACCTTGTTATGCACTGGTCTCGTTCCCAGGATGAGGTACTGTCTATGAAATCACATGACAATTTGAACTTCTACTTTTCCGCATGTGCCTTACGGATCTTTTTTGCAGGAAATTTGCTCGAAGAAGAATTCCGGTTTGACAAGAACGACATGATATCACAAATATGCTGCCCGCTACTTTGCTCTTGTTAGTACCTGTTGTCCTGTATCACTGTACTTGCATACATACCTGGTTCATTATGTGACAACAGTATGCATGATAGCTTGCTTATCAATTGTTCGCTCCAAATTATCTGATCTGTATGAATGGTTACATTAGTGTAGAATATATCCAATGCCAATGTTTTTTTAGCTCTGCATTGTTCTTGTAAGTACATGATGTCCTTTATCAGTGTACTTATAATGACAGGTCGGTGTTCATGTACCATCACTCTACAACTTATTTTCCTTTTCCCTCCATTTTATACACATCAGATCTATATTTACTCTTACCATAAGGTTGGTACTGAAGAAGTTTAGCTGTGCATTGCTCTTGGCTGTACCTTTTGCCTATATCGCTGCACTTACATTTATAGCTACTTGGTTATGTAGCATGACTCTTCATCTTATCTTAAATATTCTCCATTTTTTCGTATAGTGTCACATCTATATTTACTCTTAACAAAATGTAGAATAAAGGCAATGCTTTTGAAGAAGATTCTGTGGTAAACTTCTTGAATTCCCCCCCCCCCATCAGCATGGACAAGGCCTTTATAGAGCCTGTCTTCACCAATAATGTAAGTTTGTCCATCTCAAGCCTTCAAACTTTGTTGTATATATTTGGTTAGGCATGACTGCGACAACTGTTTATTTTTGGTGTTTGCATCAAATTGCTTGTTTAAAGTTTATTATATGTAGTTCATAAACAAAAGTTTGTCCTTTCTCAATTTAAGTTTTCAGTTGTACAACCAAGTTCCTTCTTCATACCATGTAAATTAAACTATGCAGAGCAAGTGATCTTCTTTTGCACTGCATGTATGCTTTTGTTCTTCATCCGTAATCCAGTGGTGTGATGAACCTACCCACTACAGCATAATGTCATATTCTGCAATGTCTTAACTATGAACAATGTCATATCATTCTACTATTATTTAAACCATCTCTTTATTTGCCAATCTGAAATGGTATAAATTGACAGCACACTAACCATTGATACTTATGAGTTCTTGATCTGTAATCCAGTGTTGTCGTGAAGCTACCAACTCCTTCACAATGTCATTTCCTGCCATGTCTTGACCTGAACAATACCATATTGTGTTAATGCAAATTTAAAGTGTGTGTCACTTTATTCGTCAGTAAGAAATGTGATGAATTGTCAGCACTGATACTTTCATGTGCAAAACCTGTCATCTGTCTGCTTGTTTATCTTTCAGAGTGAGGAAGATATAAATGTTGAACAAGCGCAGTCTCATCATCTTGCTCAGCTGCTTGCACTGCAGCTCCCCAGCAGGGCTAACCTTTCTTGAACTCTATTGAAGTGCTGTCGGTTTTGTATATTATTTTGTCGGCATGTTTATTTGCACTGGTGGCGATCTTTGATGCCCAGTGTATGTAATCTGCTGTCTGCTTGTGCTTTATTATCATAGTGGCGAACTTTGATGCCCAGTGGATGTAATATGCCGTAATTTCTTTATTGTATAGTCTAGGTTTTTTCTTATTCACGATGTTGCAGTTATTTTACTGTATATATATATATATATCTTGTCTTCGCAGTAAACCATCCAAACCGTAAAATTACGGTACATAATCGGGCCGTCATGCAATCATGATGTAGGTTGGGCCTGAAACGTGCCGAACAGCTCACGGGCCGGTAACAGCCCGAAATGAACCCCGGCCCATGATTGTGCGAATCAAATCACGGGCTTTTAACTGGCCAAAAAATTGTCTCGGTCCTTGTTTGGCCCAATCAGATATCGGCTGCGAGCAGGCGGGATGCAAACCGGGTCGTAGTTAGGCCCAACTATATGACGGGCTTTTAACAGGCTAAAATTAATATAGGGCCGAAATGTTAAACAGGCCCTTAACAAGGCAAAACTAATATCAGGTCGAATTACTAAGTGGGCCTTTAGCAAGTGGGCCCAAAAGCATAGTGTCCAGTTGACGGGCCGAATCTGATATGGGCCATAATTGAGCCCAAAGCCTCTTAAAGGGCCGGACCTGATCTGGGCCGTAATTTGGCCCAGAACGTGGTAGGCCTTTAACGGGCCGGATCTCATATGGGCCACTATTAGGCCCGGAGCGTGGCAGGCCATTAATGGACTGGATCAAATATGGGCCGGCATTTAGCCCAAAACATGGCAGGCAGTTAATGGGCCGGCCTACTAGGGTCCTCAAAATCTTGTGGCCCTATAGCTGGGCCGGCCCATTAATGTCGGTGGAATCTCGTGGGCCTTTAGCTGGGCCGGCCCATTATGATCCACAAGAATCTTGTGGGCCTTTACCTGGGCCGGCCCATTACGGCACACAAAAATCTTGTGGGCCTTTACCTGGGCCGGCCCATTATGGCCCGCAAAATCTTGTGGGCCTTTAGCTGGGCCAGCCCATTATGGTCCGCAAAATCTCGTGGGCCTTTAGCTGGGCCGGCCCATTATGGTCCGCAAAATCTTGTGGGCCTTTAGTTGGGCCGGCCCATTTAAACTTGTTGGGCTATGCCATGTGTCGACGTATCATAGGCGCCTTCTGTCCAGTGAGTGGATGACATCTGTCCCGATGATGAGCCGACACGTGTTTCCTCTAGCCAATGATGATTTTACACGTGGAAAATCCCCATTGGTCGGGGCTGTTAACCGGTTATCGGATCCAAAACCCGACCCAATAGCTTAATGGTGTTCCGTTACGGTGGATGCCACGTGTCGGTCACCCTTGACGAAAGCACTTCTGTGACGCGCGATTTATCGTCATGGAAGTGGACACTTTCGTGATGATAATTTTGGTAATGTCATGGAACACTTCTACGACAGCACAGGTATGACTATCTTGATTCTGTCATAAATTTTTCGTGGATGTACATGCATGACAAAAAACGCGACCTACTGTGACAAACACGTATCATCACGGAAGTGTATTTGTTTTTGTAGTGCAAGCAACTAAGCTTGGGGATGCCCCGGAAGGCATCCCCTCTTTCGTCTCCAACATTATCGGTAACCTTACTTGGAGCTATGTTTTCATTCATCACATGATATGTGTTTTGCTTGGAGCATCATTTTATTTTGTTAGGATTTTCTTGCTTTTATTTAGAATAATGTTTTGCATCTTTTATTTCAATAAAAGTGGCAATGATAGCCTTTGCCATGCTTATTTTGCAAGTATACATGTTGCTGTTTGAAAACATAAAGTTTACCACTGTTGCAAAAATTCCCTAGAAAATTCAGAATGTGATAAAATGTTGAAACTTTTTGCAAAATAAGCTCTGATAAATTTTCTACAGTGTGGTAAATTTTCATAATTTTGGAGTTGAATAAGTATTGATACTCTTGCATTCTTTACAGACTGTACTATTTTGGCAGATTGCTATTATGCTTGCATTGTTTGCATATGTTTGCTTGTTTAATGATCCTATTTGAGGATAGGAGTATTAAATATCCAGAGGCATTTAGTATGCAATGTTGAATAATAATTTTAGTGATTTTCTACAGTAGAGAATGATAAGGTTTTTGCATTGGTTTATACTAACTTATCTCATGAGTTCTTGTTGAGTTTTGTGTGGATGAAGCTTTTCAGATTTAGGAAAACCGTGCTATGAGAAGAATTAAGGAGAAACAAAAGCTCAAGATTGGGTATGACCAAGGCATCCCAAGATAATATTCATGAAGTTTCAAGCATCTAAGCTTGGGGATGACCCGGTAGGCATCCCACCTTTCTTCTTCAACAATTATTGGTTAGTATTGGTTGAGCATAAGTTTTTGCTTCTTCGCATGATGTGTGCTATCCTTGGAATGTAATTTTATTTTGTTTTTCTTGCTTCTTTAATAAAATGCTTAGATCTGAAAGTTTTTAAATAAAATAGAGTCCTCAAATAGTTGCCAGGAGGCTAAGTAAGCGGCATTCACATCCCGTAAACGAAGCTCTTTTCTATGTCATTTACTCTTGTGCTTCACTTATATCCTATGAGTAAATTGTTGAATAAATTTAATGTCATGAAGTTGAAATCATATCATGCCTAGTGGTAGCTTCACATTGGGTTTATAAAGTGAAATCTTTTGAGGCTTGACAATCACAATATTGGTCATACAAGCAATTCACGAATAATTAGTATAAGGAAGAGAACTTTCACATGCAAATACACTATCATGGAAATCTTTTGTGATTGTGAGCCCCCATCAAAATATTATATGCCAAAATTGTTGACATTGGACAAGGAAGATAACATAATGGTTTATGTTTGTTCATATTCACATAGAAGTTATATTGTCATAGATCCTTCAACATGTGGTGCTTGCCCCCCATCTTTGCTAGCCAAAAATTCCGCACCAAGTAGATATACTACTTGTGCATCCAAAAACCCTTAAACCCAAATCCTATTTTAAAGAGTCCATCATACCTACCTAAGGATTGAGCAAGATCCTTCAAGTAAGTTATCATCGGTGCAATAAGGCAATAAAAATTGCTTCTAAAAGTGTAAGATCATTTAGTGTAAGAGAAAATTAAGCGTTGTATGAACTTGTGATGGTAAAGCAATAAAAGAGATAGAATGCATAATAAAGGTTGCAATCACAAGGGGCAATATAACATGACGTTATTTTGCACTAAGGGATCGAGCATACAAACAAACAAGTGCATGGCAACCTCTGCTTCCCTCTGCGAAGGGCCTATCTTTTACTTTTATGCAAAGAGTCAAAGTTCTTCTCTATATTCCTTTTTATTTTTCTCTTTTGGCAAGCATCATGTGGTGAGGAAAGATCTAGGCACATATGTCCAGTTGAATATGGGTAGCATGATTTATTATTGTTGACATCACCCTAGAGGTGAATACGTTGGGAGGCAAAACAATAAGCCCCTATCTTTCTATGTGTCCGGTTGAAACGTTTTGCTCATGTGTATGCGGTGAGTGTTAGCAATCATAGAAGACTATATGATGGTTGAGTATGTGGAGCTCTTACTTAAACTCTATTGAATAAGTTGAATTGCAATTGCTTGGTGACTAAGAACATAGGTTGTTGGGTTTCGAGAGAATTCATTGTTTGAACCTTGCATGTGAATTAGTTGCCACTATAACATGAGAAAATTTATGAGAAATAATTGATGTTATGATGCTAGGAAAAGTGATTGAAATTATCATTGATCAAGCTTGTGCACTTTGCTAGCATTCACACTTCATAAATTATTTCTTTTATCATTTACCTACTCGAGGACGAGTAGGAATTAAGCTTGGGGATGCTGATACGTCTCCAACGTATCTATAATTTATGAAGTATTCATGCTGTTATTTTATCATTCTTGGATGTTTTACAATCATTTTATAGCAACTTTATATCATTTTTGGGACTAACCTATTGACCCAGTGCCCAGTGCCAGTTGTAGTTTTTTGCTTGTTTTTTACATCGTAGAAAATCAATATTAAATGGAGTCCAAACACTGCGAAACTTTTTGTGGATTTTTTATCGACCGGAAGGAACCCAATAGGCCAGAGCTACACCTGGGGGTGCCCCGAGGGGAAAAACCCACCAGGGCACGCCAGGGCCCCCTGGCGCGCCTAGGTGGGTTGTGCCCACCTCGGTGGCCTCCCGCACCCCTTCTTTGCACTATAAATTCCCAAATATTCTGAAACCCCTTGGGGTTAACCTAGATTAGAAGTTCCGCCGCCACAGGGATCCGTGGCCACCGAAAACCAATCTAGACCCATTCCGGCACCCTAACGGAGGGGGGAATCATCTCAGGTGGCCATCTTCATCATCTCGGCGGCCACCATGATGAGGAGGGAGTAGTCCACCCTCGGGGCCGAGGGTTTGTACCAGTAGCTATGTGTTTTATCTCTCTCTCTCTCTCTCTCTCGTGATCTATAGCATGGGCTTTGTTAATATAGTCGGATCATATGATGTTTCTCCCCTCTATACTCTTGTTGTGATGAATTGAATCTTTACCCTTTGAAGTTTTGTCATGTCGGATTGAATATTCAGAGATGAGAAGACATGATATATGTATTGCGGTATGAATACTTGAGGTGACAATTGGGTTATCTTATTGATTCACTTGATATAAGTTATGGCCTTCAACTCACGGATTCCCACGGTGATATTGGGGTAATCTACGCATAGGGGTTGATGCACGTTTTTCTCCGACGAAAACTTCGGGGTCTCTTTATAGTTCTTTGTGTGGATTGAGTATTATGAATATGAATATGCTTTGGTGTTACTCTAGTACGAACTCCAGGATAGGTCGAACGGAAAAAATAGCTTTGTGTTATTTTAGTACGAACTCTTGAATAGATCGATCGGAAAGAATAGCTTTGAGGTGGTGACGCACCCTACAAACAATTCCTACCTTTTGTTCTCTGCTAATAGGAACTCGGGAGTGATTCTTTGTTGTACTTTGAGGGATAATCATATGATCCAACTATGTTAGCACTGTTGGGAGATTGCACTAGCGAAAGTACAGACCCTAGGCCTTGTTTTTAAGCATTGCAATACGGTTTTGTGCCCGTTTACTATTTGCTACCTTGCTGTTTTTATTTATTCAGATTATAAAAATACATTTCTACCATCCATATTACACTTTTATCACCATCTCTTCACCGAACTAGTGCACCTATACAATTTGCCATTGTATTGGGTGTGTTGGGGACACAAGAGACACCTTGTTATTTGGTTGCAGGGTTGCTTGAGAGAGTCCATCTTCATCCTATGCCTCCTACGGATTGATAAACCTTAGGTCATCCACTTGAGGGAAAATTGCTACTGTCCTACAAAACTCTGCGCTTGGAGGCCCAACACGTGTCTACAAGAATAAAGTTGCATAGTAGACATCAGTGTGTTTCCTAATGCCGGCATATCTTGAATGATGTGCACCAGCATCACATGTAGATCAAAAATCTCCTTTCTGTAAGCATCATAGCATTTTACAGCAGGCACATGTATCCACATTGTTAGCAGTTCTTCTACCAATAGCTGAAAGTAAATGTCGATGTCATTTCCAGGTTGCTTCGGGCCTTGGATAATCATTGACATCATAATGTATTTTTTCTTCATAAACAACCAAGGAGCTAGGTTATATATGCACAGAAGCACCCGCCATCTGTTGTGATTGGTGCTCATATCGCCAAAAGGATTCATCATGTCAGTACACTCCTCGAGCCTTATACTTCTAGGGTCCTTGGCAAAATTTTCAAACTTCTTGTCTATTAATTCCCACTGAGCCCCATCTTTCGGGTGCCTCATAAACTTATTCGCAATTTGCTCATCATGATGCCACCGCAACCTCTTTGCCTCTCTAGGGTTTGCAAACAAACGCCTCAACCTTGGAATTAAAGGCAAGTACCAAACAACCTTGAACGGGATTCATGTCTTGATTTCATCGTCCAATTTGTACTTTTCCTTTGCTCTCCTGCACTTGTATCGTGCATGCTTGCATGTGGGACATGCATGCAAATCTTTGTACTCACCACGGTACAATATATAATCATTCACACAAGCGTGTATCTTCTGTACTTCAAGTTCCAATGGGCAAACAATTTTCTTTGCTTCATTCGTGCTTCTGGGGAGCACATTATCTTCCAGAAGAATTTCTTTCAAAAGACCTAACATCTCTGTGAAGCCCTTGTTTGATAGACCGTTTGCTACTTTAAATCTGAGAAGCGCCAGGGTGGCACTCAACTTGGAATATTTCTTTTTGCAACCTGGATACAATTCTTTCTTGGAGTCCGCATCAATTCTTTATTGGAATACCCAATCATATCCTTTTTTGGGCCCTCGAAATCTGCAATCATAGCAGCAAAATCTGGCATATCAAGATCGTCGTCATCTGCGTCGACGTCTTGGTTTTCCAGTGGGTGTTTCGGCTTTCTGGTGTTCCATTGGTAGCTTGACACCTCTGCCCCGATGTTAGATTCAACATCCATGTGACACTGATCGGGGTTTGGCATCTTGCTGCCCTAGGTATCTTCATCCATGACCTCCTCTTCACCGTGTATGGTCCGAAGTGTATATCCATCCATGAATCCCCTAGAGACTAAGTGCAACTGGACATCTGCAACTTCATGTGACTATGTATTGGCACAATCAGTACATGGACACAGGATGTAATCTGCATCACCAATTCTCCTCTTTGTACTTTCAGCCAAATTCATGAACTCTGTCACGCCACTGATAAATCTGCGGTTTTCCGAGTCTTCATCCATCGAGATCGTTCCATCTACACCACACGAATGGTAATTAAAAAAACAAGAACATTAATACACGGATTAACTGCTACTCAAAGATGCGTGCATAAATCACAAGGTTTTATTTTCATAATTACCAAGGGTGCTCCATGTTGTTATCCAGACGTGCAATGACAAAAAATAATGGCCAGTCAATTTACACGCAGAGTACTAGTACAACACTACCCTTAGGAATTGAATACCTTAATTAAGCCACTCACAAAAAGAATATCTTAATTAATTAGCCGCGGGGTGACCTCCACCCAGCAGACAGAGAAGCGCGATGCGGCGGCACGCCGAGACAGCAGGGTCGAGGAGCAAAGCTTAGTGCGGCGGTTACCTCAAGTTCGACCTCCACTATCCCACCATCGACCGTGATGGATGTGTTCGAATCACGCCGCCGCCGACGTCGATGGTTGAGCTCCTCATATCTCCCGCCATAGACCGAGGATTGCCCTCCTATGATGCCGCCACCGCCCACCGGCCGAGGATTGACCTCTTCTCCGATAGCCACTGCCTAGGCCGCCGCCGCCATCTCTATATGTAGAGCGGCTATTTTTTTACGGATATCCGCAGAGCGGCTGTTTACACGGTATCACTGTAACTCAATTATATGGACAGGGTAGTACATCACATACGGTTATGTAACGGCAATCGTGTCTAACCTACTTGTCTTCTCACACGGTTTGGTGTGGAAATCGTGTGTGACGTTGTAATACCTAACACAATGACATGTATAAACATTGTGACGTATACAACATATAGTGCCATAAGTAGTTCCCGACCATTAGCTTATCCCCACAGTTTCCCCATTTCCCCCAAATCCCTACATAGCCTCCAAATTCCCTCGCGGGGCGCTGACATTGGGGGAATGCGGACAAGTGGTGCTGATGGTTTCGGTGCGGCGCTCCTGCTCGTATCACCTCCACGACGGCGGTCGGCACCGAGCACTTGCCTAAAGTCATCACTAGGCAGGTGTACTATGGATCCGAATCGTCTTGTCAGGTTCCAATCTATCTTGTTCTTTTTTAGCATGTCCAAAGTATATCTCCTTGCTGAATCCATCCTGAATGACACCCCCTCCCCCCCAGGAAAGCGATCTGCCGTCGGATCCGGAGCATGACTCCAGACTCCCGCAACACGAGTTCAACTCCGACTTTTGCGCCATCGAGAAGTACCAAAAGCTGAGTTGTGTGCATGGGCACACTCCTGCTCGACGTGTATGCATGGAGGGATTTGACATTGGCAGGCGGTTTCTCAGTTGCCCCTTAGAGGTTAGTGCTAAGTTCATCATTTTACTTCAATTAATGCCACCGCTCATCCTGAATACTATTTAACATTGGCAGGGATATGAGGCTTGTGCCTTTGTTAATTGGCTGGATAAAGAATGGCATTGCAGGGCTTGGAGTGTTATCACCAAGCTCGCAGAAGATAACGTAAAGCTAAAGAAGAAACTGGCTGATCTGGAATGTACAATCAGTACGATGAAGCAAGAAAGAATCAATCACAGGAAACAGATGAAAGCAAGAGACAAGAAGGAACTAGCATGTGTAGTTCTGATTGTCGCATTAGCCATGTTCTATGTGTTGTTTGCAATGATGATTAGGGGTTTTGTTTGACAGTATTGCTAAAGCACATCTAGATGTGCTCTAAGTAATGCACATCTAGGTCTTATGCCATTGATGTTACGCGAAGATTTGTGCATATATTTTCCTTTGTCTCTTTTTCTTTCCCTTTGTAGTTTGATTATTACTGGTTTTATCAATAAGAAGAGCTCAATGTATTGCTTGCGAACTGTCCTACTCCATTCGTACCGGTACCGGTGCACCATACCAAAACTCATTCCTTCTTTTTGTCCTAAAAAAATAAACCAGCCGATAGGAGTCCTGCGCAACCCCGGGAATTTGGAGCGACTGGGTACAAATAATTGCAGTTGATTATATCAGCGGTTAGATAATACGTCAACCCCCGCTTCAATTGGCATTTCCTCTTCTATGCATATCCCGCTTAAGTGTCCACCATCTTCATCGTCCCCGGCAGGCCGCGCTACACACTGACACACACTCTGCAGCCATGTTGAGCGACAGCAAGGACGACAGTTCGGCCAGCAGTCCGGCGCCCGATGATAGGTCAACATTGGAATCATCCCGCTTGTCTTCCATGAGTCCGGCATCGAGCCCAGACCTCGATTATATCCGGTTCATGGAAGCAATGCTGCCTCTAGAGTCGTCAGACGACAACCAGATGGATGAGGAGCCGTCGGAGGACGAAGAAGAGGACGACGACGATGATGATGAGGAATGGTCGAACAAGGAGGAGGAGGACGGCGACAGCAACGACAATGACGACGGCGGCGGCGATGAAAAGCCAGCCGTCAATGGCAAGAAGCATCCTCGCCAAGACGATGTCGCGGGGCCATCCAACAACAACAAGAAGAAGAAGGACTAAATTAAGCAGACTGTACATATATCTATTTCCGTTCGCTCATATTAATTTGTTATATCTGTTTATCCTTTCAATCTCATCGCAGACAGTTAGTAGTAAGTATTCGACAGAGATCTTCTACATTATCGCCCAGGTTGGTTTGTTGAACTGTGTGCCCTGACGAGCACACAATTCACAAAAGAAGTTTGTATGGGCTGTCTATAATGATCGCACACAATTCTGATTATCGACATGTTTCCCGAGTATCACACACACATCTTGTTACGCCGAATCATTTGTGTTCACCTCGATCATCGCAAACAGTTCATCGGAGCGAATAGTAAGCCGTATATCGCACACACATTTATATTGCTGCCCGTTTTTGTTGTTCTGTCTAATCGCAAACAGTTCATATGGATCAACCGTATGCCCTGCATCGCACACGCAACTAAAATTTGAACTGTTTTTGATGCATCCTCCATCGCAAACAATTTGCACCTTTTTTGACGGTTATTTTACACCACCGTCTGCGGTTATTGCATCGCACACAGTTTCGTCGAAGGGTCTCTGATCGTAGTGTCGCGTTAGCAGCATCCTACAGTAGTGATGGCCTTGGAACACTAGAGACTGAAAGGTCAAACGTGAATCATATAGTAGATATGATCAACATAGAGATGTTCACCATTGATGACTACTCCATCTCACGTGATGATCGGACATGGTTCAGTTGATATGGATCACGTGATCATTTAGATGACCCGAGGGGTGTCTATCTAAGTGGGAGTTCTTAAGTAATTTGATTAATTGAACTTAATTTATCACGAACATAGACCTGATAGTATTTGCAAATTATGTTGTAGATCAATAGCTCGCGTATAGCTCCCCTGTTTTATTTTTGATATGTTCCTAGAGAAAACTAAGTTGAAAGATGATAGTAGCAATGATGTGGACTGGGTCTGTGATCTGAGGATTATCCCCATTGCTGCACATAAGAATTATGTCCTTGATGCACCGCTAGGTGACAGACCTATTACAGGAGCAAATACATGCATTATGAACGTTTGACAAGCTCAGTATGATGACTACTTGATAGTTTAGTGCGCCAGGCTTTACGACTTAGAACCGAGACTTCAAAAATGTTTTAAACGCCATAGAGCATATGAGATGTTCCAATAACTGAAAATTGGTATTTTAGATTCATGCCTGTGTCGAGAGGTATGATACCTCTGACAAGTACTTTGCCTACAAGATGGAGGAGAATAGCTCAGCTAGTGAGCATGTGCTCAGAATGTCTGGGTACTACAATCACTTGAATCAACTGGGAGTTATTCTTCAAGATAAGATGGTGATTCACAGAGTTCTCTAGCCACTATCACCAAGTTACTAGAACTTCGTGATGAACTATAATATGCCAGGGATAACGAAAAACGATTCCCGAGCTCTTCGCGACGCTAAAATTGGTGAAGGTAGAAATCAAGAAAGAGCATCAAGTGTTGATGGTTGACAAGAGCACTAGTTTCAAGTAAAAGGGCAAGGGAAAGAAAGGGAACTTCAAGAATAACGGCAGGCAAGTTGCCACTCCCATGAAGAAGCCCAAAGCTAGACTCAAGCCTGAAACTAAGTTCTTCTACTGCAAAGGAAATGGTCACTGGAAGCATAACTGCCCCAAATACTTGGCGGATAAGAAGGATGGCAAAGTGAACAAAGGTATATATGATATACATGTTATTGATGTGTAATTTACTTGTGTTCATAGAAACCCCTAGGTATTTGATACCGGTTCAGTTGCTGAGATTAGTAACTCAAAACAGGAGTTGCAGAATGAATAGAGACTGGTTAAGAGCGACGTGACGATATGTGTTGGAAGTAATTCCAAGGTTGATACGATCACCATAGCACACTCCCTCTACCTTCGAGATTAGTGTTGAACCTAAAATAAATGTTATTTGGTGTTTGTGTTGAGCATGAATATAATTAGATCATGTTTATTGTAATATGGTTATTCATTTAAGTCAAGGAATAATTGTTGTTCTGTTTACATGAATAAACCTTCTGTGGTCATACACCAAAGGTGAATGGTTTATTGAATCTCGATCGCAGTGATACACATATTCATAATATTGATGCCATAAGATGCAAAGTTGATAATGATAGTGTAACATATTTGTGGCACTATCGTTTAGGTCATATTGGTGTAAAGCGCATGAAGAAACTCCATGCAGATAGACTTTTGGAATCACTTGATTATGAATCATTTGATGCTTGCGAACCATACCTCATGGACAAGATGACTAAGACTCCGTTCTCCAGAACAATGGAGTGAGCCATTGACTTATTAGAAATGATACATACCGATGTATGCGGTCCGATAAGTGTTGAGGCTCGCGGAGGGTATCGTTATTTTTCTAACCTTCACAGATGATTTGAGCAGATATGGGTATATCTACTTAATGAAACACAACTCTAAAACATTTGAAAAGTTTAAAGAATTTCAGAGTGAAGTGGAGAATCATCGTAACGAGAAAATAAAGTTTCCACGATCTAATCGCGAAGGCGTATATTTGAGTTACGAGTTTGGCCTTCATTTAAAACAATGTGGAATAGTTTCACAACTCACGCCACCTGGAACACCACAGCATAATGGTGTGTCCGAACGTCATAACTGTACTTTATTAGATATGGTGCAATCTATGATGTCTCTTACCGATTTGCCACTATTGTTTTGGGGTTATGCATTAGAAACAGTTGCATTCACGTTAAATAGGGCACCGTATAATCCGTTGAGACGACACCGTATGGACTATGGTTTGGCAAGAAACATAAGCCGTCGTTTCTTAAAGTTTGGGGTTGCGATGCTTATGTGAAAAAGTTTCAGCCTGATAAGCTCGAACCCAAATCGGAGAAGTGTGTCTTCACAGGATGCCCAAAAGAAACTATTGGGTACACCTTCTATCACAGATCCGAAGGCAAGATCTTTGTTGCTAAGAATGGATCCTTTCTATAGAAGGATTTTCTCTCGAAAGAAATGAGTGGGAGGAAAGTAGAACTTGATGAGGTAACTGTACCTTATCTCAAATTGGAAAGTAGCTCATCAGAGAAATCCGTTCCCGTGATGCCTACACCAACTAGAGAGGAAGCTAACGATAATGATCACGAAACTTCGAATCAAGTTACTACAGAATCTCGTAGGTCAACAAGAGCACAATCCGCATCAGAGTGGTACGGTAATCCTATTCTGGAAGTCATGTTACTTGACCATGACGAACCTACGAACTATGAAGAAGCTATGATGCGCCCAGATTCTGACAGATGGCTTGAGGCCATGAAATATGAGATAGGATCCATGTATGAGAACAAAGTGCGGACTTTGGTGGACTTGCCCGATGATCGGCGAGCCATAGAGAATAAATGGATCTTCAAGAGGAAGACGAACACTAATGGTAGTGTTACTATCTACAAATATCAACTTGTCGCAAAATGTTTTCGACAAGTTCTAGGTGCTGACTACGATGAGATTTTCTCACTCATAGTGATGCTTAAGTCTGTCTGAATAATGTTAGCAATTGCCGCATTTTATGAAATCTGGCAAATGGATGTCAAAACCACATTCCTTAATGGATTTCTTAAAGAAGAATTGTATATGATTCAACCAAGAAAGGTTTTGTCGATCCTAAAGGTGATAACAAAGTGTGCAAACTCCAGCGATCCATCTATGGACTAGTGCAAGCATTTCGAAGTTGGAATATACGCTTCGATAAGGTGATCAAAGCATATGGTTTTATACAGACTTATGGTAAAGCATGTATTAACTAGAAAGGGAGTGGGAGCTCTGTAGCATTTCTGTTATTATATGTGGATGACATATTGTTGATTGGAAATGATGTAGAATTTATGGATAGCATAAAAGGATATCTGAATAAGAATTTTTCAATGAAAGACCTCGGTGAAGCTACTTATATATTAAGCATCAAGATCTATAGGGATAGATCGAGACACTTAATAGGACTTTCACAAAGCATATACCTTGACAAGATTTTTAAGAAGTTCAAAATGGATCAGTCAAAGAAAGGGTTCTTGCCTGTGTTGTAAGGTGTGAAGTTGAGTAAAGACTCAAAACCTGACCACGGCAAAAAATAGAGAGAGAATGAAAGCCATTCCCTATGCCTCAGCCATAGGTTCTATAAAGTATGCCATGCTATATACCAGACCTATTGTGTACCTTACCATGAGTTTGGCAAGGGGGTACAATAGTGATCCAGGAGTAGATCACTGGACAGCGGTCAAAATTATCCTTAGTTACCTTAAGGAGGACTAAGGAAATGTTTCTCGGTTATGGAGGTGATAAAGAGTTACATCGATGCAAGCTTTAACACTGATCTAGATGACTCTAGGTCTCAATCTAGATACGTATTGAACGTGGGAAAAATTATCTAGAGTAGCTCCATGCAGAGCATTGTAGACATAGAAATTTGCAAAATACATACGGATCTAAATGTGACAGACCCGTTGACTAAACTTCTCTCACAGGCAAAACATGATCACACCTTAGTACTCTTTGGGTATTAATCACATAGCGATGTGAACTAGATTATTGACTCTAGTAAACCCTTTGGGTGTTGCTCACATGACGATTTGAACTATGGGTGTTAATCACATAAAGATGTGAATTATTGGTGTTAAATCACATGGCGATGTGAACTAGATTATTGACTCTAGTGCAAGTGGGAGACTGAAGGAAATATGCCCTAGAGGCAATAATAAAGTTGTTATTTTATATTTCCTTATATCATGATAAATGTTTATTATTCATGCTAGAATTGTATTAATTGGAAACTTGATACATGTGTGAATACATAGACAAAACATCATGCCCCTAGTAAGCCTCTACTAGACTAGCTCGTTAATCAAAGATGGTTAAGTTTCCTTACCATAGACATGTGTTGTCATTTGATGAACGGGATCACATCATTCGGAGAATGATGTGATGGACAAGACCCATCCGTTAGCTTAGCATGTTGATCGTTCAGTTTTATTGCTATTGCTTTCTTCATGTCAAATGCATATTCCTTTGACTATGAGATTACGCAACTCCCGGATACCGGAGGAATACCTTGTGTGCCATCAAACATCATAACGTAACTGGGTGATTATAAAGATGCTCTACAGGTATTTCCGAAGGTGTTTGTTGGGTTGGCATAGATCAAAATTAGGATTTGTCACTCCGAGTATCGGAGAGGTGTCTATGGGCCCTCTCGGTAATGCACATCATAATAAGCCTTGCAAGCAATGTGACTAATGAGTTAGTTGCAGGATGATGTATTACGGAACGAGTAAAGAGACTTGCCGGTAACGAGATTGAACTAGGTATGAAGATACCGACGATCGAATCTCTAGCAAGTAACATGCCGACGGACAAAGGGAATTACGTATGTTGTCATTACGGTACGACCGATAAAGATCTTCATAGAATATGTGGGAACCAATATGAGCATCCAGGTTCCGTTGTTGGTTATTGACCGGAGAGGTGTCTCGGTCATGTCTACATAGTTCTCGAACCCGTAGGGTCCGCACGCTTAACGTTTGATGATGATTTTGTATTATATGAGTTATGTGTTTTGGTGACCGAATGTTGTTCAGAGTCCCAGATGAGATCGCGGACATGACGAGGAGTCTCTAAATGGTTGATAGGTAAAGATTCATATATAGAACGATGATATTTGGACACCGGAAGTGTTCTAGGGGTACCGGTACATACCGGGTCACCGGAAGGGGTTCCGGGCATCCCCCCGGCAACTACATGGGCCTAATGGGCCAAGAAGGGGATAGACCAGCCCCTAGGGGGCTGGTGTGCCCCATGTAGGCCGAATTAAGAGGGGAAGGAAAGAGGAGAAGAGGGAAAGGAAGGGGAGGGATACGGCCTCCCCCTTCCTTCCCTCCTCCCTCCTCCTTCCTTCCCCCTCCAGAAGATATGGTAAGGGGGGAGGCCGAATTGGGAGGCGCCCAAGTAAAATTCCTCCTACATGGGGTGCCCCCTTGGCTGCCTCTCCTCCCCTCCAACCTTTATATATGAGGGGGGCACCGCTAGAACACACACCAACATCTTTAGCCATGTGCGGCGCCCCCTCCACAGTTTACGCCTTCGGTCATATTCACGTAGTGCTTAGGCGAAGCCCTGCGCGGATCAGTTCACCATCACCGTCACCACGCCTCGAGCTGACGGAACTCTCCCTCGACACTTTGCTGGATCAAGAGTTCGAGGGATGTCATCAAGTTGAACATGTTCAAAACTCGAAGGTGCCATACGTTCGGTGCATGATCGGTCGGAACGAGAAGAAGTTCGACTACATCAACCGCGTTGTCAAATGCTTCCGCTTTTGGTCTACGAGGGTACATGGACACACTCTCCCCCTCTCATTGCTATGAATCTCATAGATAGATCTTGCGTGAGCATAGGATTTTTTTTGAAATTGCATGTTACTTCCCCAACAGCTCGTCCACCGACGATTTTTGCATGCGCCTCAAAAAGCTTGTCGATGAGCTCCGTGATCTCGGCGAGATGGTCGGCGACGAGCTCCTCATCAACACCCTCACTGCCAGTCTCAACGAGAACTTTGGGAACGTTGCCTCCAACCTCACCCTCAACCCGGAGCTCACCTTTGCCAAGGTGGTGGCGTATCTCAAATTGGAGGAGCGATTGATGAAGATGGCCCAGACTCGGGCGACCCGCACCACCCTTGTCGCTGGCACCCGCGGGGGCTCGGCGCCCCCTTCGCCGTGTCCCGTGTCGGTCCCACTGGCCGCGCCGGCCTACCCCCAGACACTGGCCACCCCCTTCCCGCTACCCCTGCCCACAGCTAACGAGGGTCGCCGCGGTGGCCGCAAGCAGCAGCAGGGCACCGGGGCTCAGGGAGGAGCCGCCCGCCCCAGCAGCAGTATCAACCGACCCTATGGTACGCCGGACAGAACCCTGGACCGGCGTTGTGCACGCCTACTCCATCCCGGTTCCCCGTGCCCCTGCCCCGGGTATCCTCGGCACGCGGCCTCTGTGATGCCCCGAGACCGTTGCGCCATGTGTCTCCTAGTTATTCACCGTCGTTGCCATGTCATTCGATTGCGTGTTGCATCTTGCCATGTCATCATGTGCGTTGCACCATCATGTTTTCAAAACTTGCATTCGTCCGGGTCTCCCACTTCTCTCCGTTATCCGTTCTGAGCCCAACCACACCAGCACGCGCCCGCGGCACGTCCGAAATATTATTTTATAAGTGGCTGGAAAATGTTCTCGGAATGGGTTGAAAGTTGGCATGCGGTGTTTTTAGGTTGCCAGTAGGCTGCCTGCCAAGTTTCATCGCATTCGGAGTCTGTTTGATGCCCCAACGGTTAACCTATAGCGGCAGTATAGCCGGTCTTTTCGTCGGACGTTTTCGGTCTCCAGAAACCGTGCCGGGCTGCATCTCTCCCCTCTTCTCTCAGACCAACCAGCTCTCCACAGTCCACCTAGGCCCAGCCTACCCCTCTTTGTGCCATGCACAGGCCTCTCGTGCGCGTCCGAAACTTCCCCGGACCCGACCCGGGCAGTCGTCACCATTGGATCCGGATCATCCCCAAACATCTACAAAACATCTCGGTTTTTCTTTTTGGCATCCCTAGCCTATTTATCCAGGACCGTCTGATTAAGATCGGAGGGACGAGATACCCTCCTAACCCGGCCCCCTCGGTCGTAATAGTTGAGTCTGGATCAACCCTGAAATACCACAATACTTCTTTCGTTTCTTCTTTTGAGTACCCAATTGACCCGGAGCCGTCCGATGACAATCGGACGCACCTAAAAACCCCTTCCTTCTGCTATATATATAGACCAACCCTAAAATTTAAGGAGTTGTCCCATCCATTCCATCACCGCACTGCCACTCCACCTCGTCTCTCCTTCCACCTTGGGATCTTCCCAGATCCAAATCCTCCCGCAGCCAACCGCTAGAGCTCACCTCCTGATCCACAAACCCATCCATCCAACAGCCATGAGGGCCTCCCCTGCCTTCCCGCTCGGTCTAGATCGGAGCCCGAGCGAGAAGAGATCGCTCCTGAACCAGCACACTCTTGCCGCCTCCGAGCACCTCGCCACCAACCCTCGCTGGCCATCAGAGCCCTCGCTGTCCGCGACCACGCCGCAGGACCAGACCGTCCCTTGCTCCTCTTCCTTCTTCCTTTTCCTCTAGCTCATTTTCCTTCTCTTTCTCTTTGTCTCACATCTCTCCCGCTCACAGGATGCCATGACCGAGCCGAGTTTGAGCTCGAGCTCGACTTGATCCGCCCGTCTCCGTCCAGCTTCTTTCGCTAGGAGCACCACGGCGTCGACCGCCGTCTTCCTCGCCTACGCTTGCTTCCACAAGTACCCGGAGAGCTTCTTCCTCGACGTCCACCTCCCCTACACGCGACGTCGCCGCTGCTTGAGCCCCAAGTCCGGACATTGCAGGTGTTGCCTCGCGTCCTGCTCGTCTGCGCTTGGAGATGAACGCATCGAGCGCGCCTTCTCGCGTTGACCGTGCACTGCCTCGCCAAGTCCCCTCACCGGAGTCCTTCTCCATGCCACTACGAAGGAACGGCTGCGTTGCCGCCGCGTGATCTGACTCGTCGAGTGGATCGACAAGTCCCTGCACACGCCCCTGCCATGTCGCCTTGGCCTCCTTTGCTTTCCGCTTCACCGGAGTCCATCGAGCTCCATCCGCGTCGCGCTTCATCCTTCTGTTGGGAGCAGACAGAGGAAGCCGCCCCTGCCGCGTTGACCACAAGTCCCACGCCGCCCCGCCTGATTTTTCTCCCTGCCGCCAGCATCGTCCTACTCATCCCGTCTCCTGCCAGCCTCTCTGATGCCATGCCGGAGCCGCGCCATCCTGCCGCTCGCCGGAGTCCCATGCACCCCTGCAGCGTCGCTGACTTCTGACGAGCACGAGCTCGATTCCCTGCCTCCCTGCATCGAAGGAACCAGGCGCGTTGATTGTGTCTGGACCGGCCTCGCCTAGGCCCAGCACCACCTCTTTCCTACAGCCCACAGAGCCGGCCCAATTGCTGTTGGCCCGGCATGAGCAGTTCCCCGTAGCCCAGCCCGCCACAGATTCAGCCCATGTCATGTTTTTCCCGCTCTATGATTTTTTCCTTTTATCCAGAGTTTATGGTTTTACAGGAAAAACCCCTAGTCTTCATGCATATAATAACTTATGAATAATGCATCATATGTAATAACTTTATATATGAAACTTGACTAGAATTTCATCTAGTTTAATAATATCCAACTTTCAATCATGTTTGACATGTTTAAAATTATGTTTGCTTATATTTTGCCTATTGCCATGCTAGAATGATTTAATTCATAACTAATTAAGCGTAGCTCGGATTTATTTAATCTTCATATGTAAATGGGGTATAAAATGCCTAGTTTAACATGGTGGCATTACTTTGCATGTTTAACAACTCTAAAATATGCTTTAGGGCAGATTAGTACCAAACCTAATATATGCATATGAGGATTTTCCGGAATTGTTGTTTGTTATTCCGGCCTCATTTAAACTTGCCTAGTTAAGTAGTTTTATTATGCTTCACCTCTTGCCATCCTAACCAACATTTAATTTTGTTGAGTACATAAACGGGAGAGAACTAAATAAGTCATACGGTGTTCCGTCAACATGCAACTCGTTGCATATTGAGCTCCATTTAATTTGTAGTTTTGTTTGTGCACTCTGCCATGCCATGCCTCATTAAACCGGACATGCATCATACTTGGTTGTGCATCATGCCATCTTTATGTGATGGTTGTTTACTATGTTGTTTGCTTCTTTCCGGTGTTGCTTCTTCGGGTTAGTTCCAATAACGTCGCGTTTGTGAGGATCCGTTTGACTACGTCCGTTTGTCTTCTTCATGGACCCGTTCTTCTTCCTTGCGGGATTCAGGCAAGATGACCATACCCTCAAAATCACTTCTATCTTTGCTTGCTAGTTGCTCGCTCTTTTGCTATGCCGCGCTACCTACCACTTGCTATATCAAGCCTCCCATATTGCCATGTCAAGCCTCTAACCCTCCTTTCCTAGCAAACCGTTGTTTGGCTATGTTACCGCTTTGCTCAGCCCCTCTTATAGTGTTGTTAGTTGCAGGTGAAGTTGAAGTTTGTTCCTTGTTGGAACATGGATATGTTGGGATATCACAATATCTCTTATTTTAATTAATGCATCTATATACTTGGTAAAGGGTGGAAGGCTCGGCCTTATGCCTGGTGTTTTGTTCCACTCTTGCCGCCCTAGTTTCCGTCATACTGGTGTTATGTTCCTTGATTTTGCGTTCCTTACGCGGTTGGGTGTTATGGGGACCCCTTGACAGTTTGCTTTGAATAAAACTCCTCCAGCAAGGCCCAACCTTGGTTTTACTTTTGGCTCATCACCACCTACTTTCCCTTGGGAGTCACGCTCTCGAGGG
>NC_041384.1:274981587-275021392 GCF_002162155.2 Triticum dicoccoides | reverse complement strand
GCCAGTGCTTGTCTAAGTGTTGGTCCGAACTAGAGTCCTTTGCAGCGCCACCTTGGGGAAACTCGAGGTTTGGTTTTAGTTGTACGGAGCGCTCATCCGGCGTGCCCTGAGAACGAGATATGTGCAGCTCCTATCAGGATTTGTCGGCATAGTGGGTGGTCTTGCTGGTATTGTTTTACCATTGTCGAAATGTCTTGTAACCAGGATTCCGAGTCTGATCGGGTCTTCCTGGGAGAAGGAATATCCTTCGTTGACCGTGAGAGCTTGTGATGGGCTAAGTTGGGACAGCCCTGTAGGGTTTTGAACTTTCGAAAGCCGTGCCCGCGGTTATGGGCAGATGGGAATTTGTTAATGTCCGGTTGTAGAGAACTTGACACTTAACTTAATTAAAATGCATCAACCGCGTGTGTAGCTGTGATGGTCTCTTCTCGGTGGAGTCCGGAAGTGAACACGGTTCTTGCGTTATGCTTGAACGTAAGTAGCTTCAGGATCACTTCTAGTTCACGACCGTGCATTGCTTCTCTTCTCGCTCTTATTTGCGTATGTTAGCCACCATATACGCTTAGTGCTTGCTGCAGCTCCACCTCATTATTCCTTTCCTACCCATAAGCTTAAATAGTCTTGATCTTGCGGGTGTGAGATTGCTGAGTCCTCGTGGCTCACACATACTTCCAAACAGTTGCAGGTGCCAATGATACCAATGCAGATGACGCAACTGAGCTCAAGTGGGAGCTCGATGAAGATCGTGTTCGTTGTGTTGTTTCGCTTCCAGTTGATCAGTAGTGGAGCCCAGTCGGGTCGATCGGGGATCTAGCATTTGGGGTTGTCTTTCTTTATTTTGGTTCCGTAGTTGGACCTTGATTGTATTCTGGATGATGTATGTTTAATCTTGTATTTGTGTGAAGTGGCGATTGTAAGCCAACTCTTTATCCCTTTCTTATTCAGTACATGGGATTGTGTGAAGATTACCCCTCTTGCGACAAACCTACCATGCGGCTGTGCCTCTAAGTCGTGCCCCGACACGTGGGAGATATAGCAGCATTGTGGGTGTTACAAGTTGGTAATCAGAGCCATCCCTGACTTAGGAGCCCCCTGCTTGATCGAATCGCTGGCGTTGTTGAGTCTAGAACAAAATGTTTTGAGTCTTATAGGATTATATATATCAGAGAGTAGGATTCTTTTTACTCCTCAGTCCCTTCGTCGCTCTGGTGAGGCCTCCTGACGTAGAGTTTTGACTCTTCTCTCCTCAAATTTCATGAATTTTTTTAGGATCACGCGGGTATCTTGGAATCTTTTCGATGGTTTTGTGACGAGAACATTGTTCTTGGTGCCTCCTGACATTTAGGGGTTGTGGCAGTGTCCCGAGAAGTTGAGCTCCGAGGTGTTGTCGTCACAATTTTATCGTTGCAGTTCTGGAATACCTGAGTTCGCCGACATCGAAAATCTCTTTTACGTAGTTGTTGGTGAGATAACCTCGATGCCACCCAGTACTGGGGCGGGAGTTCAGGAGTATTGCCATAACTCGTATAACGGATGCTTTTCGAAGGTTGAGGTAAATGATTTCCGAAGGTTTCTTGGTTATGTGTTGAAGGATGGATACAGCTGGATGTAGGATTTGTTAGTTTGGGTGAGATATTATGCTTCCCCTGTATCCCCAACACCTGATTGCATAACCAGAAAGTTTCGGGAGTTTATAAGTGGGAATTCAAGTAGCTCCTAGAATATCTTTCCAACAGACACATGATACGATATGGATCTATCGTATGTTTGTTTCCGGCTTATTTTGCAAGCCAATCCTTTGTTTTGTTTTGGTTTGTGGTATTCGAGTTGCTTCAATGTCAAGTGTTAATTCCATACCTGTCCTAAGTAGTGTCCTCATATTTCTATGTGGATGCTAATCCTTCATGATAATCGCGATTGTCATGTCAATCCTTTTCAACTGGCGTGTTTCTCTTCAAGTGGATCCGGTCATTTTCCCATCTGCAAGATCAACTCAAAGTCTTCTCAACGTTATTTGTTTCATCCGTCCGAAGTTGCTTTTGTTTTCCTGCCCTCCCACCCTTGTTTCTTCAAGGACTCCAAATTCTTAATCAAATATCCGTTTTATTCAGGTGAAGTCTCGTCATTCTTTTATAAGGAAATTTCAAATCATCATTCTTCATTCTTTTTTCTTCTCCGGTGGATTCAATTCAAGCTTTGTTGATCATATCCCTTTCCTCGTTTCAAATGTTTTCCCATACCGGTGCACCTCATAATCATTCCCCGCTTGCTATTCAATTGTTCCGGAGTGCTCAAGATATCTCAGGAGATTCGCGTTTCCATTGCTAATTCGCTTAAGCTATCTCGAGGTTGTTATCTTATTCAAGCCATTTAATTCAATCGGTGCAATCTCCCTTTCAAGTAATCGTTCAACGGTGTTTCTTTTGAGTGTGTCACACCCTAGCTAGTTCATGCATTAGAGTGTTGCATCATATTTACTCTTTCATCAGAAACCTGAAATGGGGATGACAGAACCCCCAGCCCCCTCTGAAACCAACTAGGGTTTACTAAAAACTTTTTCAATGAACCTGAAATGCCCTTCTAAAATGCCCATCATTTTTGTCTTGGTTCAGAACCTCTGCCAAAAGTGATGCACATTTTCCTAGGCCATCTTAGGGTTTGTGAATTAAATCATAAATATTTGAATTTGGGCATTTAAAAATATATAAAATATTTAAATGCTCAAATATCTCCAAACTAAAATGTTTCATGTTGGAAATAATCCAACTATGGACCAGGAGTAGTTTGGTGATTTTAGGAGTTGCCTAAGTATTTTTATTAATTCAACAAAGTTGCAGAAGTATTAAAAAAACAGTAAACAGAGAAAATTAGAAAAGCTTAGCTGGCGCCAGCACCCGGCCCACCTGCCGGCCCAGCCCAGCGCCGCTCCAGCGAGCTGCTTGCCGGCCAGGCAGGCAGGCAGGTGCCCGACGGCGACCGCAGCGCGCGCCACGCACCTGCTCACCGCCTTGCCGCTCCCCTCGCCCGGTGACGTCGTGGATCGCCCTCCCTCTCTCCCCCGAACCCCCCAGACACCCCCTCTCCTCTCCAGCTCCTCCCCCTCGCGTTCCCCCGCCATGACCGACGCCACCACCGCCGTGCCTACGTCGTAGCCATGCTCCCTGTCGCCCGTGCGTCCTCTCTCGTGTCCAGGAGCTCCGCCGCTGTCCACTTCATCGAGCAAGCCGAGCCCCGAGCGCTCGCAACGCCCGAGTCCACCGCAACGACCTCGCCCGAACCGCCGTCACCGGAGATCCCCTTCAACGCCGTCGTCGCTCCGGTCCGTCCCCGGCCGCACCAAGGGCTTCGTCGAACTCCCCATGAGCTTAGCCATCTACCCCCCTCTTCTTTTCTTGCTCCCGAGCCGTGTAGCGACCTCCCGGAGCTCAACCGCACCCACCACCGTGGAGCTCGTCGCCGACGTGCTCCCGGTCACCCTCCGACCACTCCATGATGTCCATCATGCTCACCGCGTCACGTAGAACCTAACTAGCTACTCCCCGCACCTCACCGACCCCCCTAGCGACAAGTTCGACTTCGGCCGAACTCCGGTGGCCGCCAAAGTCGTCGCCGGCGCCAACTCCGGCCACCCCGACCCCAACGGACTCCACCAAGAGCTGCGGCTCATCCTCAGCTCCACTCCGGTGGTCTCCGCGACCCATTTGGTGGCCGAAACGGCCAAAACCACTTCCGCCGCCGCGTCGGGCTCGCCGGCGGCTAAACGCCGGTGCAGCCGACCCGGGTTTGACCACGGGTGGGCCCTGGTTGACTCCCCTGAGTCAATGACAGGTGGGGCCCAGCCCTGTTAACTAATTAGGGTTAGTTTAAATTAATTTTAGTTTAATTAATCACACTGACACGCGGGACCCACTGTCAGGTTTGACCCGGACGTGTCCCGTTGACCTGCTGATGTCACACTGACGTCAGGCTGACGTATTAATTGATTTTCTGGATTTAATCTAATATAGGAAATTCCAGAATATAATTTAAACTTCAAAAATTCATAACTTTTATTCTGTAACTCCAAATCAGACAAATTATATATGAAAAATGATCAGAAAAATCCAATCTATCCATCTGTACTATTTTCATGCATGACTAAACAAGTTAACTTGATGTTTAATGCAGAACAAGGAAAAACACTTTAAAGGACCATGTTTGAGTTTGAAATTTGAATCTTTGATTCAAATTGGTTCAAACCCTTCTGGTCTTAGTTGCATTAGCCCAACACACTCATATTGCCATGTTTCATGCATGCATCATATTGTTGCACATTGTTTGGTGATGGTTGTGTATCGGTGTTCTTTGCGGCAGGATCTGCCTCCGAGGAGTACCGTGATTACCCTAACGAAGAACCGTATCAGTGCATCGAACCATCAGGCAAGCAACCAACCATTTGATCATATCGATACAATCCCATGTTCTCGCTCCTGCTCTCGTTTACTGCATTAAGACAACGTGTTTCAAACTGCTGTGTGTTACGGTAGTTGAACCCATTTCCTCTGCATGACCTGTCATTGCCACAGTAACTAGATGAAACCCACTAGCATGTGTAGGAGTTGTTTGAGCCATATGTATGTGTTGTTCCTACCTTGCTATGCCTGCTATGCTTAGAGTCGTGTCAGGTCTGGTCCATCTGGGTGATGGACTAGAGTGAAATGATTATGTCGGTAATGAAAGTGGTGTGGTGAACATGATTTGGTAAAGGTATCGATGAGAGGCCATGTAGGAGTACATGGTGGGTTGTTTCATTGAAGCCGACCTTAAGCACTGAGATCTGTATGTGTGATTTAAGATTCAGCTACTACCATGCATTGGGCCCGAAACCAATGGACCCTCTTGACTTCTTATTCACCCTAGTTCTCTGTCCAGGAGTTGCAAGTAGTTTCTGGTGTTTGTAGCCTACTGGAGGCCGTGGACAGCGCTGACCATAGGGGTGGGCTGTGATGCGGTAGGTACGTGGCACGGTGTACTGAATACCCGTTAGGTATCTCAGGAACCCTGTTCACATCGTTTGGGGCTGTGAGCGAAACCTCGGTCGGATCTCCTCATGGATGGAACCCGAATAGGCGATAAACCTGGACTAGAGACTTAGGTGATTAGGTAGGTCGTGGCCGACACCCACGTTGGGCTTCCGCTTGAAGGTTGCCGAGTACATGTCGTGTAAACGACGGTAAGTGGTGAGAGCATGTATGAAGAAGTACACCCCTGCAGGTTTATCATGATCTATTCGAATAGCCGCGTCCGTGGTAAAGGACTACTTGGTTGCCTATACAGTTCATAGACAAGTAAATGGAAACTACTAAAAGCCTCAAGATAAGTGTGAGTGCCGAGGATGGCTCTTCCGTAGGAAGACGGAGGTGGATCCTCGATAGTGTATTGAAGTGGTGAGTAGTGGACTCGTGTACGCAAAACCATTTCAAGTTGGAGTCTCGTAGAATAGTCTAGCCAAGAGTCAAAGCTGGCTTGCTGCAATAACTCCACCAATCCTTCTTGATAATGTGCATGTATGTAGGATCTGATGTAAGTCTTGCTGAGTACCTTTGTACTCATGTTGCTATAATTTACATTTTACAGAAGACGCTGCAAACCCTTCTGATGGGTTCTTCGTAGATGTTGACATCAATGAGTGGGCTAAGGCCCAGGTGGTGATCCTGAGCTTGTGAAGGACCACGTAGTATAGCTAGGCTTTCCAAGCCTCTTTTATTTTACTAGTTGTCTGTACTCAGACAAGTTACTTCCGCTGCTAGTTTGTATGACTGTATGACTTGAGTGCTGGGTCGTGTGACCCGTACCTTTGTGTATGTTATGTATGGCTCTCTGAGCCTTAAATAAAGTACTTGTGTCATAGAGTCATGTTGTGATGCCATGTTGTATTTGCACATATCGAGCATATTGTGTGTATGTTATTGAAATGCTTGGTATGTGTGGGATCTGACTATCTAGTTGTTTATCTTTAGTAGCCTCTCTTACCGGGAAATGTCTCCTAGTGTTACCGCTGAGCCATGGTAGCTTGCTACTGCTCTGGAACACTTAGGCTGGCCGACATGTGTCCTTCTTCATTGCTGTGTCTGTCCCTTCGGGGAAATGTCACGCATTGAGTACCGGAGTCCTGTTAGCCCGCTACAGCCCGGTTTACCGGAGTCCTGCTAGCCCAGTGCTACAGCCCGGACCCACTTGCTGATGACCGACACGTTCGAAGCTGGGTCATGGATGCCTGTCCCTGTAAGTCTGTGCCACTTTGGGTTTACAACTAGTCATGTCAGCCCGGGCTCCCTATCATATGGATGCTAGCGACACTATCATATACGTGAGCCAAAAGGCGCAAACGGTCCCGGGAAAAGGTAAGGCGACACCCGTGGGGATACCGTGCGTGAGGCCGCAAAGTGATATGAGGTGTTACAAGCTAGATCGATGTGACATCGAGTCGGGGTCCTGACAGCGTTGGTATCAGAGCCGGACTGCCTGTAGGTTCTCCAAGCCAAACTGGTCGATGTTGAGTCTAGAAATTCTTTAGTTATATGTAGGGGAATTGTTTGTGGGTTGGAACGTAAGGTTCTTTTTACTCTTTTATCTTATGACATTTTGATCTGAGTCAGTCTATTCTTCCACCGGGGGTTAAGGAATTAGGATCTATTCTCTCTATCAGGATCACGTGTTACTAATCAGTAGTACCTTATAGGTTTGATGGATACAAGCCTAGTTCAGTTCTACTATCACCTTATGTTGTTAGGATGGACTCGGAACTTTGATATGATGATGTTGAGTGTGTATGAAATCCTTTGTCAAATGTCTCAAAATCCTTTTTGAGCATTTACAGCTGTTATGCTGCCGAAATTTTGCTAGAAACTCTAATGCCTTTGCATTATGGTTGTGCTTTCAGATGGCCACTCGCGACCTCAATCAAGTGGTTCGCCTGACTCAATGCCTAGATGTACCCGGCCATACCGCCATTTTGGTCAGGGTAATGACTGAGGCTGGATACCGTTGGTATCCTGAGTACACGGTCGAAGAGCAATTTCGAGATTTTAATCAAAGCCAGTATCTCTGCACTGTCAGGATATTTCCATCTTATCCTGGATCCACCGAGCCCCTTCACTGCTCCTATGGACTCGGGGTTACTATTGAGATGGTTGTGCAGGACGCCGCCTACTCTATGATGACCATCATGCAAGTCAGGTCTGGTCTATTTCGGGACTCTGATTTCCATATATATGCCAGGATCACTTCCGGGAGCACAAGGGTATCTCCAGGCTATCTATGCTGACCCCACTCAGGAGGATTCACGGACTCGCACCACTGCTGAGATGCTCGAGGATAAGGACCGTGAAAATCGGGCCTTGAGGCTAGAGCTTTTCCATACTCGTGCTGACCATTGGGCCACGTTGACTCGGTTTGCACCGGCGGTGCAAGCTGGATATTCGGATATGCGCGATCTCTATCCTGTGAGATCTGCCCTGCCAGACGTGATGGGTTGGCGTGATGTAGGAGGCATCACCCCACCTCGCGGTCCCCGCAGGCCACCGTCTGTTGGTCCAAGACCTTATCCTAGCCCCTATGGTCCGCAAGCTCCGCGAGATCATCTGTTCCCGGATGATCATGTTGAGCTTCCAGGCTATGGAGGTGATTTCTACGAGAACTACTATGGATCGGTCTGAGTTAGTGGTAGTATCACTAGTTTGAACTAGCGGTGTCGTCTATCGTCCTGTGTGACTCGTGGGATATGACCTAGTTGTACCGCCTTCCGGAGGTGTAGAAAAATAATGTATAGGAGCTTGGGATGCCTCCGATGAGATGTAATCCTCTTTTCACCGTAATAGTACCTTGTTTGGTCTTGTACTAAACCTTGTATGGTGTGTATGACGATGGAATAAAGAAGCAGTTCCTGTATCTACCATGTCATATGGATGATCATCTTGCATTCCGAGTTATTCCTTACATTCTGTATCCTATGTCGGAATCTTATCATTCTGACTAAATCATTGTCTTGTTTACCTAGGATGGTCAACACGCGCACTAACCCTGCTCCCCAAGAGCAGGCCGAAGGCAGTGAAGTCAGGAATGCAAATCTGCCTCATCCTCCTTCCCTAGCCGAGGTTATGATGGAAGCCGAAAGAAACAAGCGGGAGACCAATCGTTTGTTGGAGCGTATTGAACAGAACACAGCACACCATCAGAGGACTAATGTGGTGTCACTCAGTGATTTCATCAAGTTACATCCACCCACGTTCCACCACTCCGTCGAGCCTCTCGACGCTGATGACTGGCTTCGCAGTATTTCTCACAAACTACGCTCCGCGTTAGTAGCTGAGGCTGACAAGGTCACCTTTGCTGCATATCATCTTGAAGGCCCCGCCAGTCTCTGGTGGGAGAATTATGGAGCTATGCGCCCAGCGGGCCATGTCACTACTTGGGCTGAATTCAGCGAGGCTTTCCGTGAACATCACATTCCGGAGGGTCTCATGGACCGTAAACGTGAGGAATTTTGCAGTTTCACTCAAGGCCGACTCTCTGTGGATGCTTACAGCAGGGAGTTCGGTAACCTCGCACGATATGCCACTGAGGAAGTTTCTACTGATGCCAAGAAGCAAGCAAGGTTCCGTAAGGGACTTAGTCCTGAGCTTCGCCGCGACCTCCGTCTGCATGAGTGCACATCTTTTCAGAAGCTTGTTAACAAGGCCATCAGTGCTGAGACTGGTCAGACTGATTATGACGCAACACGCAAGCATGGCCGTGACATGGGTTCCTCATCCGGTGCTAGCCCTCAGAAGCGCCGCGTGTGGGTGCCCAACACTGCCCTGCCACCCAGGTTCACACCGAGGCCATCCTTCCAGGCGCCTCGCCCCATTCAACAGTCTGCACCAGCCAAGCCCTATGGTGGTCCAACCAATAATGCTCCTCCACGTACCAGTTCTGTGACTTGCTTTAAGTGTGGGGAATCTAGTCACTATATGCGCGAGTGCCCCCAGACCAACCCCAACCAACCTGCTAAAGTTGTTGGTCGTGGCAAGCCGACAGGTAAAGTGTTCCACGCCAAGCCGGCCACCGCTACACGTGGCCATGTCAACTGTATCTCTGCCGAAGAAGCCCAAGAGGATCCCAACGTCGTTCTCGGTACGCTCCTTGTTAATTGCCACCCGGCATCTGTCCTTTTCGATACAGGAGCATCTCATTCATTCATATCCGAGAACTATGCTCGCTTGCATAACACCGCATTCTGTGACATGCCATCCTCTATGGTAATTCAAACTCCGGGATCCAAATGGCAAACTTCTAGAGTAAGCCATGGAAATGAAATTCAAGTCGACAGACTTGTTTTCCTCGCATCTCTGATAGCCCTTAAATCTTCAGATATTAATATCATCTTGGGTATGGACTGGATGTCAGCTCATCATGCCAAAATTGATTGTTTCTCTAGGACTGTTCAACTCACCCATCCCTCGGGGAAGATAGTCAACGTCTTGACCCGAATAGCCAAGCGACAGTTATATTCTCTTAACGCCAGCCCTTTGCCAGACCTTGAGGACGTTCCGGTAGTCCGTGACTTCCCGGATGTCTTCCCAGAGGAATTGCCAGGTGTCCCACCTGACAGGGATGTTGAGTTCGTAATAGACCTTATTCCAGGAACCGTCCCGATTGCTAGAAGACCCTATAAGATGGCACCACTAGAACTAGCCAAGCTTAAGAAACAACTCGATGAGTCCTTGAAAAAGGGTTTCATCCGACCTAGTTCATCTCCGTGGGCTTGCCCCGTCCTCTTCGTCAAGAAGAAGGATGGTACGGACCGGATGGTTGTAGATTATCGACCTGTCAATTTGGTCACAATCAAGAACAAATATCCGCTTCCCAGGATCAACGACCTGTATGATCAGCTCGCTGGATCCTCAATCTTCTCCAAAATGGATTTGAGGTTGGGCTACCATCAAATCAAAATCAGGAACGGGGACATTCCTAAAACGGCCTTTGTTACTCGTTATGGCCAATACGAGTACACCGTCATGTCCTTCGGTTTAACCAACGCTCCAGCCACTTTTTCTCGATTGATGAATTCAATCTTCATGGAGTATTTGGATAAATTCGTCGTGGTTTATCTTGATGATATACTCATCTACTCCAAGAACGAGGAAGAACATGCCGAACATCTAAGGCTAGTGTTGAAGAAACTTCGAGAGCATCGCCTTTATGCCAAATTTTCTAAATGTGAATTCTGGTTGTCAGAAGTGACCTATCTGGGTCATGTAATATCTGGTAAAGGTATTGCTGTTAACCCCGAGCGAGTTCAAGCCGTCCTTAATTGGACTCCACCTGAATCGGTCAAGCAATTTCGGAGTTTCCTTGGCTTAGCGAGCTATTGCCGTCGCTTTGTCGAAAATTTCTCCAAAGTTGCTAAACCTCTAACCGAACTCCTCAAGAAAGATAAAAAGTTCGAATGGACTCCACAATGTGAGCACAGCTTTCAGGAACTGAAAAGACGCCTGACTTCTGCTCCCGTACTGGTACCGCCAGACTTCTCTAAGGACTTTGTTATCTACTGCGACGCCTCGCGACAAGGACTAGGTTGCATTCTCATGCAAGATCGACACGTAATTGCTTACGGTTCACGGCAATTGCACGCACATGAGGAGAATTATCCTACTCATGATCTAGAGCTTGCAGCCGTAGTCTATGCACTTAAAACCTGGCGACATTACCTCCTTGGTAATCACTGCGAAATATTCACTGATCACCAAAGTCCGAAGTACATCTTCACCCAACCGGATTTGAATCTCAGGCAAAGACGTTGGGTCGAGTTGATCACAGATTTCGACTTAGGAATAACTTACACCCCAGGGAAAGCCAATGTCATGGCTGATGCGCTAAGTCGTAAATCTTATTGTAACAACCTGATGTTACAACAAAGTCAACCGCTTCTCCATGAGGAATTTCAGAAGCTTAACCTTCACATTGTTCCTCAAGGTTTTCTTTCCACCTTGGTGGCAAAACCTACCCTTACGGATCAGATCATCAAAGCACAGAAGGTAGATCCGGGAATTTCCCGCATCAAGAGAAACATCAAGAAAGGAGTTGCAAATTGTTTCTCCATTGATGATCAAGGGGTCGTATACTTCGGGAATCGACTAGTGGTTCCCAAGGTGCGAAACCTGAGACGATTGATCCTTAAGGAAGCTCATGAATCTCCTCTCACCATTCATCCCGGTAGTACTAAGATGTATCAGGACCTACGCCAGAGGTTCTGGTGGACTAGGATGAAAAGAGAAATTGCTCAGTATATTGCTAATTGCGACGTCTGCCGTCGTGTAAAAGCAGAGCATCAACGGCCTGCTGGCACCCTTCAACCCTTAGCTATTCCTGAATGGAAATGGGATAAAATTGGTATGGATTTCATTACCGGGTTTCCCAGGACCAAGAGAGGGAATAATGCTATCTTCGTCGTTGTCGATCGTCTTTCCAAAGTGGCCCATTTCTTACCTGTTCGTGAGAGTATAACCGCTAGTCAGTTGGCAGACTTATACATCTCCCGAATAGTGTCTCTCCATGGTGTTCCTTTGGAAATTAACTCGGATCGAGGAAGTCTTTTCACCTCTCGATTTTGGGAAAGTTTCCAAAATGCTATGGGAACCCGCCTTTCTTTTAGCACCGCTTTCCACCCTCAGTCGAGTGGTCAAGTAGAACGCGTCAACCAAATTCTAGAAGACATGCTTCGAGCCTCTGTTATCTCATTTGGAATGGATTGGGAGAAGTGCCTTCCATTTGCCGAATTCGCTTACAACAACAGCTATCAATCTAGCTTGGGTAAAGCCCCTTTTGAAGTTCTCTATGGACGACGGTGTCGAACACCCCTTAACTGGTCAGAAAACGGGGAAAGACAATTCTTTGGCCCGGATATGATTCAGGAAGCAGAAGAGCAAGTTCGCATCGTTCGTGAAAAGTTGAAAACAGCCCAATCTCGTCAGAAGAGTCAATATGACCAAAAACATAAGGCTATGACTTTCGAGGTTGACGAGAAAGCTTACCTTCGGGTTACCCCTCTAAAGGGAACCCATCGTTTCGGTATCAAAGGCAAATTGGCTCCTCGTTACATTGGACCCTTTCGCATTCTCGCTAAACGAGGAGAAGTTGCCTCCCAGTTGGAACTACCTCCGCATCTCTCCAGAGTCCACGATGTCTTCCACGTTTCTCAACTCAGGCGTTGCTTCTCGGATCCTATCCGTGGAGTAGACCACGAAACGCTTGATCTCCAAGATAATCTTACATATCGAGAGTACCCCATTCGTATCCTCGATCAGGCCGAGCGTACCACTCGACGTCATAATATCAAGTTTCTCAAAGTTCAATGGTCGCACCATTCTGAGGATGAAGCAACTTGGGAAAGGGAGGATCGTCTTCGACTCGAGTACCCCGCCTTCTTTCCGGAAGAACCCAAATCTCGGGACGAGATTCTTTTGAGTGGGGGTGAGTTGTCACACCCTAGCTAGTTCATGCATTAGAGTGTTGCATCATATTTACTCTTTCATCAGAAACCTGAAATGGGGATGACAGAACCCCCAGCCCCCTCTGAAACCAACTAGGGTTTACTAAAAACTTTTTCAATGAACCTGAAATGCCCTTCTAAAATGCCCATCATTTTTGTCTTGGTTCAGAACCTCTGCCAAAAGTGATGCACATTTTCCTAGGCCATCTTAGGGTTTGTGAATTAAATCATAAATATTTGAATTTGGGCATTTAAAATTATATAAAATATTTAAATGCTCAAATATCTCCAAACTAAAATGTTTCATGTTGGAAATAATCCAACTATGGACCAGGAGTAGTTTGGTGATTTTAGGAGTTGCCTAAGTATTTTTATTAATTCAACAAAGTTGCAGAAGTATTAAAAAACAGAAAACAGAGAAAATTAGAAAAGCTTACCTGGCGCCAGCACCCGGCCCACCTGCCGGCCCAGCCCAGTGCCGCTCCAGCGAGCTGCTTGCCGGCCAGGCAGACAGGCAGGTGCCCGACGGCGACCGCAGCGCGCGCCCCGCACCTGCTCGCCGCCTCGCCGCTCCCCTCGCCCGGTGACGTCGTGGATCACCCTCCCTCTCTCCCCCGAACCCCCCAGACACCCCCTCTCCTCTCCAGCTCCTCCCCCTCGCGCTCCCCCGCCATGACCGACGCCACCACCGCCGTGCCTACGTCGTAGCCGTGCTCCCTGCCGCCCGTGCGTCCTCTCGTCGTGTCCAGGAGCTCCGCCGCTGTCCACTTCATCGAGCAAGCCGAACCCCGAGCGCTCGCAATGCCCGAGTCCACCGCAACGACCTCGCCCGAACCGCCATCGCCGGAGATCCCCTTCAACGCCGTCGTCGCTCCGGTCCGTCCCCGGCCGCACCAAGGGCTTCGTCGAACTCCCCGTGAGCTTAGCCATCTTTCCCTCTCTTCTTTTCTTGCTCCCGAGCCGTGTAGCAACCTCCCGGAGCTCAACTGCACCCACCACCATGGAGCTCGTCGCCGACGTGCTCCCGGTCACCCTCCGACAACTCCACGGTGTCCATCATGCTCACCGCGTCACGTAGCACCTAACTAGCTACTCCCCGCACCTCACCGACCCCACTAGCGACAAGTTCGACTTCGGCCGAACTCCGGTGGCCGCCAAAGTCGTCGCCGGCGCCAACTCCGGCCACCCCGACCCCAACGGACTCCACCAAGAGCTGCGGCTCGTCCTCAGCTCCACTCCGGTGGTCTCCGCGACCCATTTGGTGGCCGAAACGGCCAAAACCACTTCCGCCGCCGCGTCGGGCTCGCCGACGGCTAAACGCCGGTGCAGCCGACCCGGGTTTGACCACGGGTGGGCCCTGGTTGACTCCCCTGAGTCAATGACAGGTGGGGCCCAGCCCTGTTAACTAATTAGTATTAGTTTAAATTAATTTTAGTTTAATTAATCACACTGACACGCGGGACCCACTGTCAGGTTTGACCCGGACGTGTCCCGTTGACCTGCTGATGTCACACTGACGTCAGGCTGACGCAGTAATTGATTTTCTGGATTTAATCTAATATAGGAAATTCCAGAATATAATTTAAACTTCAAAAATTCATAACTTTTATTCTGTAACTCCAAATCAGACAAATTATATATGAAAAATGATCAGAAAAATCCAATCTATCCATCTGTACTATTTTCATGCATGACTAAACAAGTTAACTTGATGTTTAATGCAGAACAAGGAAAAACACTTTAAAGGACCATGTTTGAGTTTGAAATTTGAATCTTTGATTCAAATTGGTTCAAACCCTTCTGGTCTTAGTTGCATTAGCCCAACACACTCATATTGCCATGTTTCATGCATGCATCATATTGTTGCACATTGTTTGGTGATGGTTGTGTATCGGTGTTCTTTGCGGCAGGATCTGCCTCCGAGGAGTACCGTGATTACCCTAACGAAGAACCGTATCAGTGCATCGAACCATCAGGCAAGCAACCAACCATTTGATCATATCGATACAATCCCATGTCCTCGCTCCTGCTCTCGTTTACTGCATTAAGACAACGCGTTTCAAACTGCTGTGTGTTACGGTAGTTGAACCCATTTCCTCTGCATGACCTGTCATTGCCACAGTAACTAGATGAAACCCACTAGCATGTGTAGGAGTTGTTTGAGCCATATGTATGTGTTGTTCCTACCTTGCTATGCCTGCTATGCTTAGAGTCGTGTCAGGTCTGGTCCATCTGGGTGATGGACTAGAGTGAAATGATTATGTCGGTAATGAAAGTGGTGTGGTGAACATGATTTGGTAAAGGTATCGATGAGAGGCCATGTAGGAGTACATGGTGGGTTGTTTCATTGAAGCCGACCTTAAGCACTGAGATCTGTATGTGTGATTTAAGATTCAGCTACTACCATGCATTGGGCCCGAAACCAATGGACCCTCTCGACTTCTTATTCACCCTAGTTCTCTGTCCAGGAGTTGCAAGTAGTTTCTGGTGTTTGTAGCCTACTGGAGGCCGTGGACAGCGCTGACCGTAGGGGTGGGCTGTGATGCGGTAGGTACGTGGCACGGTGTACCGAATACCCGTTAGGTATCTCGGGAACCCTGTTCACATCGTTTGGGGCTGTGAGCGAAACCTCGGCCGGATCTCCTCATGGATGGAACCCGAATAGGCGATAAACCTGGACTAGAGACTTAGGTGATTAGGTAGGTCATGGCCGACACCCACGTTGGGCTTCCTCTTGAAGGTTGCCGAGTACATGTCGTGTAAACGACGGTAAGTGGTGAGAGCGTGTATGAAGAAGTACACCCCTGCAGGGTTATCATGATTTATTCGAATAGCCGCGTCCGCGGTAAAGGACTACTTGGTTGCCTATACAGTTCATAGACAAGTAAATGGAAACTACTAAAAGCCTCAAGATAAGTGTGAGTGCCGAGGATGGCTCTTCCGTAGGAAGACGGAGGTGGATCCTTGGTAGTGTATTGAAGTGGTGAGTAGTGGACTCGTGTATGCAAAACCATTTCAAGTTGGAGTCTCGTAGAATAGTCTAGCCAAGAGTCAAAGCTGGCTTGCTGCAATAACTCCACCAATCCTTCTTGATAATGTGCATGTATGTAGGATCTGATATAAGTCTTGCTGAGTACCTTTGTACTCATGTTGTTATAATTTACATTTTACAGAAGACGCTGCAACCCCTTCTGATGGGTTCTTCGTAGACGTTGACATCAATGAGTAGGCTAAGGCCCAGGTGGTGATCCTGAGCTTGTGAAGGACCACGTAGTATAGCTAGGCTTTCCAAGCCTCTTTTATTTTACTAGTTGTCTGTACTCAGACAAGTTACTTCCGCTGCTGGTTTGTATGACTGTATGACTTGAATGCTGGGTCGTGTGACCCGTACCTTTGTGTATGTTATGTATGGCTCTCTGAGCCTTAAATAAAGTACTTGTGTCATAGAGTCATGTTGTGATGCCATGTTGTATTTGCACATATCGAGCATATTGTGTGTATGTTATTGAAATGCTTGGTATGTGTGGGATCTGACTATCTAGTTGTTTATCTTTAGTAGCCTCTCTTACCGGGAAATGTCTCCTAGTGTTACCGCTGAGCCATGGTAGCTTGCTACTGCTCTGGAACACTTAGGCTGGCCAGCATGTGTCCTTCTTCGTTCCTGTGTCTGTCCCTTCGGGGAAATGTCACGCATTGAGTACCGGAGTCCTGTTAGCCCGCTACAGCCCGGTTTACCGGAGTCCTGCTAGCCCAGTGCTACAGCCCGGACCCACTTGCTGATGACCGACACGTTCGAAGCTGGGTCATGGATGCCTGTCCCTGTAAGTCTGTGCCACTTTGGGTTTACAACTAGTCATGTCAGCCCGGGCTCCCTATCATATGGATGCTAGCGACACTATCATATACGTGAGCCAAAAGGCGCAAACGGTCCCGGGAAAAGGTAAGGCGACACCCGTGGGGATACCGTGCGTGAGGCCGCAAAGTGATATGAGGTGTTACAAGCTAGATCGATGTGACATCGAGTCGGGGTCCTGACAGAGTGGGCCCTAACCCACATGTCTTTTCCCAGGATCTTACCTGACTCTTCTAATCTCCCCAGAGTTACTCCCAAATTCTTTTCCAAGTTTGATGTAAGAATGATTTGTCATCACTCAAATGTCTTTCTCCAAGATCTTTCAAATTCTTTTCATCGTTGGTTCAACATTTCTAATTTTCATTCCGGAGTGCCTCAACAATTCTGGGTGGTGCTTCTCATCGTCATTCTCAACATATGAAGACCGAAGAAGAGTTTCTCTCAAATCTTATCCGTTCTCTCAAAGATTCATGGTTCAAGCTTTCTGCCATCCTCTCATAATTGTTTTTGATTGGGAGAACTCTTTCCACCCATCCGGAGCAATTCAGGAGTCTTTTCAGTTTGATTCTCTGAAGGCCATCATTCCGGGTTTATTCATTCTCAGCTTTCAGCTCTCATTCTCCAAATCTTACCGGTGCATCATTCAAATATCCTCTAATCAGTTCTTGATCTCTTCGTTCTCATGTATCTAAATCCCAGCAAGTACCTTCATTCGTTTTCAAATTCTTCCCGGTGTTTTGTGCCTTTGCTACTTTCATTTTCAAGTCTTACGGTGGTTCTTCCAAGATTCTTCTTCATTCGTTTATCATATCAATTTATTCATTGTTTCTATCCTTCCGGTGGTTCGTCGAAGACCTTCTCAAGTTTGCACTATACCTCTCTTAATCCTTTCTACGAGAATAAGTGGTATGCCAAATCTGTTGCTTGTCATCAATTTAATTGGTGAAGGATGCACATAACATAATTCTTATTCTTGTTTCATCCAAGTGATTGATTCATTCTTCCGGAGTTTGTTCACGGTGAAGTAATTCTTGGTTTCAATTGTTTCATCTTTTCTTTTCCCGGAGTTCCAATCTCTCATCATCACGAAGATCCATCTAAATCATTACAAGGCTTCACCTTGTGTTTTCAACTTCTCTTTCCTTTATCATCCTTTTATTACCGGAGTTCTTCATGGTGGTTCATCAAGGATTTCTTTCATTCTTCAATTGTTATTCAAGATTTCTCTTGAAGTTATGATCCGCCAAGCTATACTCTCAAAAGTATACATGGTTCTCAACACATGTTTTGTCTTGAGGAGTTTAAGCATTCTTCATCTTGCATTCCGAAGTGCAATTCTTTCTACCTTATCATTTGAGGTGGTGTTATGTCATTGTTGATAATTTTCCTTCGTGTTTCATGATTCACAAGTTTCAAGAGTGACATATCTAAATCCATCATTTTCTCTTTGCTCAAGACATCTTTTCAAACCATCAATCTCTTCGTTGAAATTATCTTGGGTTATTTTTCACCTAAAGCTTTTCCCTAAGGATTGTTGCTAATTATGGTGCTTATAAATGACCCAAGTTCTTCATTTATACTCGTGGTGAAATAAGCTTCTCGTCTTCTTGTTGATAGCAATCCAATCTTTCGTTTCCGTAGTGGCAGAATTTTGCCTCAATTTTGAGAAGTTTTTCCGTAAGCCCTCTACAAGTTTTTTTGTTTCATTGTGGGTTTTCCATCAACTCCGTATAAATTTCTTGGAAGGGTGTTTTCCAAGCTCATTTGTGGCAGAATTTGTCATTTTATCCTCTGTTCTATTGTTTCGACGATCGACCTTCTATTCTTTCTTCCGGAGGCATGGTGATGTTGCTCTTTTCTCTCATCATCTCGAATGGTGAGGATATTGTTCTTTTTGTGCTTATCCTTTTAACCGGAGTGTCGTGTCCTCTTTTCAAGTATCCTCTCATCTTGTCAAAATCATGTTCAATTCATTCCATTTACAGTCGGAGTGCTGTCCAATTTATATCATTCTTATTCCTTCTCTATCTTGTTTAACCGGAGTGTTGTGTCTATCATTCCTCTTCTAACCGGACTCTCATCCAAGTGCTTTCATTTTGCCAAGTTCATATTCTTTACCTTCCATTTACAACCGGAGTGTTGTCGTAATTGATCCTTATCGTTCCCTGTACATCTCGTTTCTACCGGAGTGCTTGCTCGTACTTCTTGTCCTTTGTGACACTTTTCCTATGTCTTTCAACCTACAAGGTTCTAGTAATGTTGCTTGTTCCTTTTTCTAACGGAGTGTTTTCAACTTCGATCATATCCGTTGTATTCTTTTCTCAAAATGGTTTAACCTCTCAAGGCTCGTGGTTTCATTCGTTTGTCAAAGAACCAACTTTGTTTTACCTCTTCCTTTTCTGCTTCCCTCCGGTGCCATCCTAGATCTCGGGACGAGATCCTCTCATAGTGGTGGAGTGGCCAGAAAATGTTCTCGGAATGGGTTGAAAGTTGGCATGTAGTGTTGTTAGGTTGCCAGTAGGCCGCCTGCCAAGTTTCATCGCATTCGGAGTCTGTTTGATGCCCCAACGGTTAACCTATAGCGGCAGTATAGCCGGTCTTTTCGTCGGACGTTTTCCGTCTCCGGAAACCATGCCAGGCTGCATCTCTACACTCTTCTCTCAGACCAACCAGCTCTCCACAGTCCACCTAGGCCCAGCCTACCCCTCTTTGTGCCATGCACAGGCCTCTCGTGCGCGTCCGAAACTTCCCCGGACCCGACTCGGGCAGTCGTCACCATTGGATCCGGATCATCCCCAAACATCTACAAAACATCTCGGTTATTCTTTTTGGCCTCCCTAGCCTATTTATCCGGGACCGTCCGATTAAGATCGGAGGGACGAGATACCCTCCTAACCCGGCCCCCTCGGTCATAACAGTTGAGTCTGGATCAACCCTGAAATACCACAATACTTCTTTCGTTTCTTCTTTTGAGTACCCAATTGACCCGGAGCCGTCCAATGACGATCGGATGCACCTAAAAACCCCTTCCGTCTGCTATATATATAGACCAACCCTAAAATTTAGGGAGTTGTCCCATCCATTCCATCACCGCGCCGCCACTCCACCTCGTCTCTCCTTCCACCTTGGGATCTTCCCAGATCCAAATCCTCCCGCAGCCAACCGCTAGAGCTCACCTCCAGATCCACAAACCCATCCATCCAACAACCATGAGGGCCTCCCCTGCCTTCTCGCTCGGTCTAGACCGGAGCCCGAGCAAGAAGTGCTCGCTCCCGAACCAGCGCACTCTTGCCGCCTCCGAGCACCTTGCCACCAACCCTCGCCGGCCATCGGAGCCCTCGCCGTCCGCGACCGCGCCGCAGGACCAGACCGCCCCTTGCTCCTCTTCCTTCTTACTTTTCCTCTAGCTCCTTTTCCTTCTCTTTCTCTTTGTCTCACATCTCTCCCGCTCACAGGACGCCATGACCGAGCCGAGTTTGAGCTCGAGCTCGGGTTGATCCGCCCGTCTCTGTCCGGCTTCTTCCGCTAGGAGCACCACGGCATCGACCGCTGTCTTCCTCGCCTACGCTCGCTTCCACAAGGACCCGGAGAGCTTCTTCCTCGACGTCCACCTCCCCTGCACGTGACGTCGCCGCTGCTTGAGCCCCAAGTCCGGACACTGTAGGTGTTGCCCCGCGTCCTGCTCATCTGAGCTTAGAGATGAACGCAACGAGGGTGCCTTCTCGCGTTGACCGTGCACTGCCACGCCAAGTCCCCTCACCGAAGTCCTTCTCCACGCCACTGCGAAGGAACGGCTGAGCTGACGCCGCCATGATCTGACTCGTCGAGTGGATCGACAAGTCCCTGCACGCGCCCCTGCCATGTGGCCTTGGCCTCCTTTGCTTTCCGCGTCGCCGGAGTCCATCGAGCTCCATCCGCGCTGCGCTTCATCCTTCTGTCGAGAGCATACAGAGGAAGCCGCCCCTGCCGCGTTGACCACAAGTCCCACGATGCCCCGCCTGCTTTTTCTCGCTGCCGCCGGCATCGTCCTGCTCGTCCCGTCTCCTGCCAGCCTCTCCGTCGCCACACCGGAGCCGCGCCATCCCGCCGCTCGCCGGAGTCCCACGCACCCCTGCAGCGTCGCTGCCTTCTGACGAGCACGAGCTCGATTCTCTGCCTCCCTGCATCGAAGGAACCAGGCGCGTTGACTGCGTCTGTGTCACACCCTAGCAAGTTCATGCATTAGAGTGTTTGCATCATGTTTAATTCTCCCAGAAAGATGAAATGGGGATAATAGAACCCCCAGCACCCCCTTAAACCAACTAGGGTTTACTAAAATTGGTTTCAATGAACCCAATATGCCCTTCACAAAATGTTCATCATTTCTGGATTGGGCTAAAACCCCTGGCAAAAATGGTGCACTCTTTTCTAGGACATTCTGGATTTTTTTAATTAAATCATAAGTATTTGAATTTGGACATTTAAATGCTATAAAATACTTTAATATCTCAAATAATTCTGGAAATAAGTGTGGGCTGTTGGAAATAATCTAAACAGAGCCTATGATTATTTTCAGGATTTTTTTGTAAGTGCCTAACTATTTTTAATAAAGCCACAAAGTTATAACAATAACAGAAAATCAATAAAAACAGAAAACAGAGAGAAAGAGAAACCCACCTGGGCCTTCTTACCTGGCGCTCCTGTAGCCCAAATGGCCGGCCCAGCACGGCCCAGTCCATCTGGCCGTGCCATTCGTCCCCTTCCTTGGGACAGAAGGACGACGGGCGCGTGCCCGACGCGCGCGCACCGCCGAGCGCCACCTCCTGCTTGCCGCTTCGCTGCTGGACGAGCTAGACGGCCTCCACGTCGCGCCCACGACCCCCTGGACACCTCAAACTCCTCCCCCTTCTCTCTCCCTCGCTCCCCCGAAGCCATGGCCGACGCAGCCGACGCCGTCTTGCCGTCGTAGCCGTAGCCACCGTCGTCCCCATGCCGCCCCACCATGTCCACAAGCTCCGCCGCATCTCCCTCGACCTCCTCGCTGAGCTACGCAACGCCGGAAGCCCTGCAACGTCTTCCTCGACCTCTTCTTCAACCTTCGGGCTCCGAGATCGCTGGTGACCCCGCGCTCGACTCGCTGCCTCCCCGAGCTCTCCGAGGCCACCGCTGTACTCGCTATCAGCTCCTCTCTCTTCTCCCCCTAGCCACGTCGCTCGAGCTGCCCCCTAACCCCGTTGGCCATCACGGCCGAGAGCTCGGCTCCGCCGGCCATGTCGTCGTCGTAGCCACAGACGCGTAAGCTCGAATCCGAGCGCGTCATCACACTCACCATGTCCCCAGGAACCCAACACACCACCCCACATGCCTCGCCGTGCCTTGTAGCCTCGGGTTCATCTTCACCTGACTCCGGCCGCCGCCAAACTCGTCATCAGCGTCGTTTTCGGCAACCCCGAGCCCAACTACTGCCACCAAACACTGTGGCTTGCTCCCAGCAACGCGTAGAGCCTCTCCGCTGCGCAAATGGTCATCTGTGGGCGTTTTCCGAAGCCTCCGCCGCGTCTGGCCTCGTCGGCGGTTAAACGCCGGTGGGTTTGACCCATTGACTTTGACTGGGTGGGCCTAGGTTGACTCCCCTGAGTCTATGACAAGTGGGCCCCCTCTGCTAATTAACCTAGGGTTAGCACTAACTAATTTTAGTTAGTTTAGGTCACTGACATGCAGGCCCACGCCCCACTGATAGTTTAGTTAGTGTTAATTTAACCCTGTTAATTAGATGTTTCACTGACGTGTGGGTCCCAGCCATCAGGTTTGACCTGAGCTGGCGCCTTTGACTCGCTGACGTCATAGTGACGCAGTGCTGATGCAGTTATTTAATTTCTGGGTTTATTCTTATATAGGAAATTCCTGAAATTAGCCAAAACTTCTAAAAATCATAGAAAATCAACCATAGCTCCAAATCAAACAAATTACATATGAAAAATGATCAGAAAAATTCAATCTTTCCATCTGTAATGGTTTCATGCATGACAAAACACTTTAACCTTGCTGTTTAGGTGAAACAAGCTAATACACTTATTATGCATAAGAACCTAAGCTTCCATTTGAATCTTTGATTCAAATGGATCCATTTCAACTTGTTTCACATTGCATTAGGCAGGACACCTCATTTTGCCATGTCATAGCATGCATCATATTGTTGCATATTGCCCTGTGTTGATTATATTCTGTGGTGTCTTTCGTGGTAGGTTCTGCCTCCGAGGATATCTCCGAGTATCCAACTGAAGGGCAGTACCCTACTACTACTCCATCAGGCAAGCAGCCCCATTGATCATATCAATACAATCCCATATTCTCGCCTCTACTCTCATTTACTGCATTAAGACAACAACGTTTCAAACTGTTGTGTGCTACAGTAGTTGAACCCTTATCCTCTGCATGACCTGTCATTGCCACAGTAACTAGATGAAACCCACTAGCATGTCTAGGAGTTGATTGAGCCATGTATGTGTTTCCTACCTTGCTATGCATGCTATGTTTAGAGTTGTGTCAGGTCTGGTTCATCTGGGCGATGGGCTAGAGTGAAATGATTATGTCGGTAATGTGAGAGATGTGTTGAACATGATTTGGTAAAGGTATCGATGAGAGGCCATGTAGGCGTACATGGTGGGTTGTTTCATTGAGGTCGTCCCTAAGAACTGAGATCTGTATGTGTGATTTAAGAATCAGCTACTACCATGCATTGGGATCCTTAATCGACCCTCTCGGCTTCTTAATCACCCTAGTACTCTGTCCAGGAGTTGCAATTAGTTTCTGGTGTTTGTAGGTTATGTGTTGGCGGCCGTGCGTAGCGCTGACCCTAGGGGTGGGCTATGATGCAGTAGATACACCATGGCACGGTGTACCGAGTCACCCGTTTGGTGTCTCGGGAACCCTGTTCACATCGTTCGGGGCCGTATGTGGAAACCTCGGCCGGACTCCCTGCGGATGGAACCTGGATAGGCGATAAACCTGGACTAGAGACTTGAGTGTTTAGGTAGGCCATGGCCGACACCCTCGTTGGGCTTCCGCTTGAAGGTTGTCGAGTACATGTCGTGTAAACGACGGTAAGTGGTGAGAGCGTGTATGAAGAAGTACACCCCTGCAGGGTTAACATCATCTATTCGAATAGCCGCGTCCATGGTAAAGGACTACTTGGTTGCGTATACAGTTCATAGACAAGTTAATGGTTACTACTAAAAGACTCAAGATAAGTGTGAGTACCGAGGATGGCCCTCTCGTAGGATGACGAGGGAGGATCCCCGGTGGAGTATTGTGTTGGTGATTAGTGGACTTGTGTGCGAAAACTATTTTACTAGTGGTGTCTCGTAGGATAGCTTAGCCAAGAGTCAAAGCTGGCTTGCTGCAATAACTCCACCACCTTCTTGAGAATGAGCATGTATAGTGGGTTCTGTTGTAAGACTTGCTGAGTACCTTTTTACTCATGTTTTCTTTGATTACTGTTTCCAGACGACAACACCAGCCCCTCCGATGGGTTTTATGTAGACCTCGACGTCGATGAGTAACTTGCCACCCAGGTGGTGATCCTGGCCATGGAGGGCCCTATGTAGATAGACAGGCTTCGAGAAGACTTCTTTCTTTCTAGTGTCTGTACTCAGACTATTTGCTTCCGCATGTGCTTGTATGCTTGTATGACTTGAGTGTCGGGTCATGTGACCCCTACCTGTATGAACATGTTATGTATGGCTCTCTGGAGCCTTTAAATAAAGTACTTGAGTTGTAGAGTTTTGTTGTGATGCCATGTTGTATTTGCACATATCGAGCATATTGTGTGTATGATTGAAATGCTTGGTATGTGTGGGATCCGACAACCTAGTTGTTTATCCTTGACAGTCTCTCTTATGGGGAAATGTAGTCTAGTGCTCCTCGAGCCATAGTAGTCCGCTACACCCTGGTTCACCGGAGTCCTGCTAGCCCAGCACTACTGCTCAGGACACTTGACTGGCCGGCATGTGTTTCACTTCGTTCCTATGTCTGTCCCTTCGAGGAAATGTCACGCGGTGACTTCCGGAGTCCTGCCTAGCCTGCTACAGCCCGGGTTCCCCGGAGTCCTGTTAGCCCAGTGCTACAGCCCAAATTCACTTGCTGATGACCGACATGCTCGATGTGATTCATGTATGCCTGTCCCCATAGGTCTGTGCCGCTTTGGGTCACGACTAGCCATGTTGGCCCGGGTTCTCTGTCATATGGTTGCTAGCGACACTATCATATACGTGAGCGGCGCAAACGGTCCCAGGCCATGGTAAGGCGACACCCGTGGGGATACCGTGCGTGAGGCCGCAATGTGATATGAGGTGTTACCGGCTAGATCAATGTGACTTGGAATCGAGGTCCTGACAGCGTTGGCATCAGAGCCGGACTGCCTGTAGGTTCGTTGAGCCAAACTGGTCGATGTCGAGTCTAGAAATGCTTTAGTTATATGTAGGGGAATTGATTGTGGGAGGGAACGTAAGGCTCTTTTACTCCTTTACCTTATGCCCTCTGATCTGAGTCATTCTCTTCTCTCTCTGCGTGGGTTAAGGACTAGGCTCTCTTCTTTCTATCAAGTTCACGTGTTACTAATCCGTAGTAGCTTATAGGATTGTTGTTACCAGCCACAGTACAGTTTCTACTACTTTTAGTATGTTGTCAGTTGAATCAGAACCTTGATATGATGTTGTTGAGTGGTATTGCAACTGCTGTCGATGTCTCAAATCTTTTCCTGAGCATTTACAGCCGTTATGTTGTTCGATTTCCCCTAGAAAATTCTAATGCCTTTGCATTATTCTATGCTTTCAGATGGCCACCCGTTCGCAGAACCAAGTGGTTCGTCTAACCCGGTGCCTCGATGTGCCTGGACACACGGCCATGTTGGTTCAAGTGATGGTCGAGTCAGGTTATCGGTGGTATTCGGAATATACCGTCGAGGAGCAGTTCAAAGACTTCAACCAGAGCCAGTACCTCTGTACCGTCAGGATATATCCCTCTTATCCTGGAGCCACTGAGCCCCTTCACTGTTCCTATGGACTTGGGGTCACTATTGAGATGTCTGTGCAGGATGCAGCCTATTCAATGATGGCTATCATTCGAGCCAGTACTGCCTTGCTTCAGAACACATATTTCCGTTACATGCCAGCCTCACTTCCTGGAGCACAGGGGTACTATCAGGCTTTGTACTATGACTCTACACATGAGGAGTCACTACTCCGCACCACTGCCGAGATGCTCGAGGATAAGGACCGCGAAAATCGGGTCTTGCATATGGAGCTTTTCCACACTTGTTCTGATCATTGGGCCACTTTGACTCGGTTTGCACCTGCGGTGCAGGCAGGATACATGGACATGAGGGACTTGTACCCTGTATGGTCTAGATTGCCAGATTGTATGGAGTGGCGCGATGTAGGAGGCATCACCCCTCCTTGTGGTCCCCGTCTGCCACCACCTGTGGGACCGAGGCCACATCCGAGTCCCTATGGTCCGCAGGCTCCGCAGGACCGTCTATTTCCAGATGATCATGTTCCACTTCCAGGCTTTGGTGGTGAATTTTATGAGGATTACTACGGAGCCGTTTGAGCTAGTAGTAGTTTCACTAGTACTGCAATAGTTGTATTCTCCACAGTCCTACGTGACCCGTGGGATACGACTTGGTGTGTATCATGCTCCGGAGGTGTAGAAAAATAATGTATAGGAGCTTGGAATGCCTTCGATGAGATGTAATGTCTTTCACCATAGTTGTACTCTAGCTTGGGCTTGTACTAAACTATGTAGGGTGTGTATGACCAATGGTATATATATGGCAGTTTCTATATTACCATGTCGTGCAATGAACATCTTAGCATTCCATGTTATCCATTACATTCTGCACTTCCTTGCTAAGTTTGTGCCAAATCTAAACTGTTGTCTTGTTTTCTCCTAGGATGGTCAACACCCGCAGCAACCCTGCTGCCCCGGAGCAGGGGGAAGCCAGTGCAGCTAGGGGTGAAAAATTGCCTCACTCGCCTTCTCTGACCGAAGTTATGCTGGAGGCGGAAAGAAACAAGTGTGAGACTAACCGCTTGCTGGAGTGGATTGAGCAGAACACTGCACGCCATCAGCGAAATGACTTGGTGTCAATCAATGACTTTATCAAGTTGTACCCACCAAAATTCCGTCAAGCCCCTCGATGCGGATGACTGGCTCCGCAGCATCACACACAAGCTACGTTCTGCCAACGTAGCCGAAGCTGATAAGGTTACCTATGATGCCTATCACCTCGAAGGCCCTGCTAGCCTTTGGTGGGAAAACTTTGAGGCTATGCGCCCAGTCGGCCAAATCACTACTTGGGCTGAATTCAGTGAGGCTTTCCGTGAGCATCACATCCCGGAAGGTCTCATAGATCGCAAGAGGGAAGAGTTCTGCAATTTCACCCAAGGAAGACTGACTGTGGATGCATATAATCGTGAATTTGGGAATCTGGCACGATATGCTCCTGAAGAGGTATCCACCGACGCTAAGAAGCAGGCAAGGTTCCACAAGGGACTTAGCCCTGAGCTTCGCCGCGATCTTCGTCTGCACGAGTGCACCTCCTTTCAGAAGTTGGTCAATAAAGCCATCAGTGCTGAGACAGGCCAGTCTGACTATGACGCTTCACGCAAGCACTATCGTGATTTTGGTTCTTCATCCGGCTCGGGATCTCAGAAGCGCTGGGTGTGGATTCCAAGCACGGCACTGCCACCCAGGCTCATTCCGAGGCCACCCTTCGAGGCAACTCGCCCCAACCAGCAGTTTGCACCATCTAAGCCCTATGGTGGCCCCGCTGCTAATGCTGCTCCACGCCCCAATGTTGTGACATGTTTCAAGTGTGGAGAGCTGGGTCACTACAGTCGAGAGTGTCCCCAGAACAACAACCCCAATCAGTCTGGAAAGTCCGTTGGCCATGGTAAGCCAGCGGGAAAGACCTTCTATGCCAAGCCAGCCACCACTGCACGTGGCCATGTCAACTATGTCTCAGCTGAGGAGGCTCATGAGGATCCTAACGTCGTCCTTGGTATGCTCCTTGTTAATTGCCATCAGGCATTTGTTCTTTTCGATACTGGAGCATCTCATTCATTCATATCTGAGAACTATGCTCGATTGCATAACACGACATTCTGTGACATGCCCACTTCCATGGTAATTCAAACTTTGGGTTCCAAATGGCAAACTTCTAGAGTAAGCCATGGGAACGAAATTCTTGTCAATAGACTTGTCTTCCTTGCATCTTTAATAGCTCTCAAGTCCTCGGACATAAACATCATCTTGGGTATGGACTGGATGTCAGCTCATTATGCTCAGATTGATTGTGCCACTAGAACCGTTCAACTTACTCACCCATCGGGCAAGACAGTCAATGTCTTAACTCGAGTGTCCAAGCGCCAGCTTTACTCCCTAAATGCAAACCCCCTTCCAGACCTTGAAGATATTCTGGTAGTTCGAGACTTCCCGGATGTCTTTCCAGAAGAACTGCCAGGTGTTCCACCTGACAGGGATGTCGAGTTTGTGACAGACCTTGTCCTAGGAACCGTTCCAATTTCTAGAAGACCCTATAAGATGGCACCCTTAGAACTAGTCGAGCTTAAGAACCAACTCGATGAGTCCTTGAAAAAGGGTTTCATCCGTCCTAGTTCCTCTCCTTGGGCTTGCCCCGTCCTCTTCGTCAAGAAGAAGGATGGAACGGATCGGATGGTTGTAGATTACCGACCTGTCAACTTGGTCACTATCAAGAACAAGTATCCGCTTCCCAGGATCAACAATCTGTATGACCAGCTCGCTGGATCCTCAGTCTTTTCCAAGATGGATTTGAGGTTGGGCTACCATCAAATCAAAATCATAAACGGGGACATTCCCAAAACGGCCTTTGTTACTCGTTATGGCCAATACGAGTACACCGTCATGTCCTTCGGTTTAACCAATGCCCCAGCCACTTTCTCTCGGTTAATGAACTCAGTCTTCATGGAGTATTTGGATAAATTCATCATGGTATACCTCGATGATATACTCATCTACACCAAGAATGAAGAGGAATATGCCGAACATCTAAGGCTGGTATTGACGAAACTTCGAGAGCATTGCCTTTATGCCAAATTCTCCAAGTGTGAATTTTGGTTGCCAGAAGTGACCTATTTAGGCCATGTAATCTCTGGTAAGGGTATTGCTGTCAATCCTAAGCGAGTTCAAGCCGTCCTTGATTGGACTCCACCTGAGACGGTCAAGCAAGTTTGAAGCTTCCTTGGCTTAGCGAGTTACTGTCGCCGCTTCGTCGAGAATTTCTCCAAGGTTGCTAAAACCCTAACTGAACTCCTCAAGAAAGATAAAAAGTTCGAGTGGACCCCACAGTGCGAGTTTAGCTTTCAGGAACTGAAAAGACGCCTGACATCTGCTCCCGTACTGGTACCACCAGATTTCTCCAAGGACTTTATTATCTATTGCGACGCCTCGCGACAAGGACTAGGTTGCATACTCATGCAAGATCGTCAGGTAATTGCCTATGCCTCACGGCAATTACATCCACATGAGGAAAACTATCCCACACATGACCTAGAGCTTGCATCTATAGTCCATGCACTTAAAACTTGGCGATATTACCTTCTCGGTAATCGTTGCGAGATCTTCACCGATCACCAAAGTTTGAAATATATCTTCACCCAACCGGATTTGAATCTCAGGCAAAGACGTTGGGTTGAGTTGATCTCGGATTACGATTTAGGAATAACTTATACCCCGAGCAAAGCCAGTGTCATGGTTGATGTGCTAAGTCGTAATATTGTAACAACCTGATGTTACAACAGAGTCAACCACTTCTCCACGAGGAATTTCGTAAGCTTAATCTTCACATTGTTCCTCAAGGATTCCTATCCACCCTGGTGGCGAAGCCTAACCTTATGGATCAGATCATAACCACCCAGCGGTATGATAAGGGCATATCCCGGATTAAGGAAAACATCGCTAGCGGAGTTGCTAAAAGTTATTCCATGGATGAGCGAGGTGTTATCTTCTTCGAGAACCGCTTGGTGGTTCCCAAGAAACAACATATACATCAGTTGAATCTTAAGGAAGCTCATGAATCCCCTCTCACCATTCATCCCGGTAGTACTAAAATGTATCAAGACCTACGCCAGAGGTTTGGGTGGACTAGGATGAAGAGAGAAATTGCTCAATACATTGCTAGTTGCGACGTCTGTCGTCGTGTTAAAGCAGAGCATCAACGGCCTGCTGGCACCCTTCAACCTTTGGCTATTCCTGAGTGGAAATGGGATAAAATCAGTATGGATTTCATTACTGGGTTTCCTAGGACCAAGAGAGGGAATAATGCTATCTTCGTCATGATCGATCGTCTTTCCAAAGTAGCCCATTTCCTACCTGTTCGTGAGAGTATCACCGCTAGCCAACTAGTTGAATTATACATCTACCAAGTAGTGTCTCTTCATGGTGTCCCATTGGAAATTAACTCAGACCGTGGGAGTCTCTTCACCTCTCGATTTTGGGGAAGTTTCCAAAATGATATGGGAACTCGTCTCTCTTTTATCACCGCCTTCCACCCCCAATCAAGTGGTCAAGTAGAGCGAGTAAATCAAATTCTGGAAGATACCATTCATGGAGTTTTCTTATAACAATAGTTATCAAGCTAGCTTGGGCAAAGCTCCTTTCGAAGTTCTCTATGGACGAAAATGTTGAACGCCTCTTAACTGGTCAGAAACCGAGGAAAGACAACTCTTTGGCCCGGATATGATTCAGGAAGCAGAAGAGCAGGTTCGCGTTATTCGTGAGAAATTGAAAACAACCCAATCTCGTCATAAGAGCCAATATGATCGTAAACATGAGCTCATGACCTATGAAGTCGGCGAGAAGGCTTACCTTCGGGTTACTCCGTTAAAGGGAACCCATTGTTTCGGTATCAAAGGCAAATTGGCTCCTCGATACATTGGACCCTTTCGCATTCTTGCCAAACGAGGAGAAGTTGCCTACCAATTGGAACTACCTCCGCATCTTTCTAGAGTTCACGATGTCTTCCACATTCTCAACTCAGGCGTTGCTCTACAAGATAATCTCTCATATCGGGAATATCCCGTTCGTATCCTTGATCAAGCCGAGCGTACCACTCGACGCCATAACATCAAGTTTCTCAAGGTTCAATGGTCACACCATTCCGAGAAAGAAGCCACTTGGGAAAGGGAGGATCATCTTCGACTCGAGTACCCCACCTTCTTCCCAACAGATCCTAAATCTCAGGACGAGATTCTTTTGAGTGGGGGTGAGTTGTCACACCCTAGCAAGTTCATGAATTAGAGTGTTTGCATCATGTTTAATTCTCCCAGAAAGATGAAATGGGGATAATAGAACCCCCAGCACCCCCTTAAACCAACTAGGGTTTACTAAAATTGGTTTCAATGAACCCAAAATGCCCTTCAACAAAATGTTCATCATTTCTCGATTGGGCTAAAACCCCTGGCAAAAATGGTGCACTCTTTTCTAGGACATTCTGGATTTTTTTTGAATTAAATCATAAGTATTTGAATTTGGACATTTAAATGCTATAAAATACTTTAAATGCTCAAATAATTCTGGAAATAAGTGTGGGCTGTTGGAAATAATCTAAACAGAGCCTATGATTATTTTCAGGATTTTTGTAAGTGCCTAACTATTTTTAATAAAGCCACAAAGTTACAGAAATAATAGAAAATCAATAAAAACAGAAAACGGAGAGAGAGAGAGAGAGAGAGAGAGAGAGAAACCCACTTGGGCCTTCTTACCTGGCGCGCCTGTGCACGGCCTAGTCCATGTGGTCGTGCCAGTCGTCCCCTTCCTTGGGACAGAAGGACGACGGGCACGTGCCCGACGCGCGCCACCTCCTGCTTGCCGCTTCGCCGCTGGACGGGCTAGACGGCCTCCACGTCACGCCCCCGACCCCCTGGACACCTCACACTCCTCCCCCTTCTCTCTCCCTCGCTCCCCCGAAGCCATGGCCGACGCAGCCGCCGCCGTCTTGCCGCCGTAGCCGTAGCCACCATCGTCCCCATGCCGCCCCACCGTGTCCACGAGCTCCGCCGCATCTCCCTCGACCTCCTCGCTAAGCTACGCAACGCCAGAAGCCCTGTAACGTCTTCCTCGACCTCTTCTTCAACCTTCAAGCTCCGAGAACGCCGGCGACCCCGCGCTCGACTCGCTGCCTCCCCGAGCTCTTTGAGGCCACCGCTGCACTCGCCGTGAGCTCCTCTCTCTTCTCCCCCTAGCCACGTCGCTCGAGCTACCCCCTAACCCCGTTGGCCATCACGGCCGAGAGCTCGGCTCCGCCGGCCATGTCGCCGTCGTAGCCACAGACGTGTAAGCTCGAATCCGAGCGCATCACCGCACTCACCACGTCCCCAGGAACCCAACGCACCACCCCACATGCCTCGCCGTGCCCCATAGCCTCGGGTTCATCTTCACCCGACTCCGGCCGCCGCCAAACTCATCGCCGGCGTCGTTTCCGGCAACCCCGAGCCCTACTACTGCCACCAAAAGTTGCGGCTTGCTCCCAGCAACGCGTAGAGCCTCTTCGCTGCGCAAATGGTCGTCTGTGGGCATTTTCCGAAGCCTCCGCCGCGTCTGGCCTCGCCGGCGGTTAAACGCCGGTGGGTTTGACCCATTGACTTTGACTGGGTGGGCCCAAGTTGACTCCCCTGAGTCTATGACAAGTGGGCCCCCTCTGCTAATTAACCTAGGGTTAGCACTGACTAATTTTAGTTAGTTTAGGTCACTGACATGCGGGCCCAGGCCCCACTGACAGTTTAGTTAGTGTTAATTTAACCCTATTAATTAGATGTTTCATTGACGTGTGGGTCCCAGTTGTCAGGTTTGACCTGGGCTGGCGCCTTTGACTCGCTGACGTCACAGTGATGTAGTACTGACGCAGTTATTTAATTTCTGGGTTCATTCTTATATAGGAAATTCCAGAAATTAGCCAAAACTTCTAAAAATCATAGAAAATCAACCATAGCTCCAAATCAAACAAATTATATATGAAAAATGATCAGAAAAATTCAATATTTCCATATGTAATGGTTTCATGCATGACAAAACACTTTAACCTTACTGTTTAGGTGAAACAAGCTAATACACTTATTATGCATAAGAACCTAAGCTTCCATTTGAATCTTTGATTCAAATGGATCTATTTCAACTTGTTTCACATTGCATTAGGCAGGACACCTCATTTTGCCATGTCATAGCATGCATCATATTGTTGCATATTGTCGTGTGTTGATTATATTTTGTGGTGTCTTTCGTGGTAGGTTATGCCTCCGAGGATATCTCCGAGTATCCAACTGAAGGGCAGTACCCTACTACTACTCCATCAGGCAAGCAGCCACATTGATCATATCGATACAATCCCATGTTCTCGCCTCTGCTCTCATTTGTTGCATTAAGACAACAACATTTCAAACTGCTGTGTGCTACGGTAGTTGAACCCTTATCCTCTGCATGACCTGTCATTGCCACAGTAACTAGATGAAACCCACTAGCATGTGTAGGAGTTGATTGAGCCATGTATGTGTTTCCTACCTTGCTATGTCTGCTATGCTTAGAGTTGTGTCAGGTCTGGTTCATCTGGGCGATGGGCTAGAGTGAAATGATTATGTCGGTAATGTGAGAGATGTGTTGAACATGATTTGGTAAAGGTATCGATGAGAGGCCATGTAGGAGTACATGGTGGGTTGTTTCATTCAGGTCGTCCCTAAGAACTGAGATCTGTATGTGTGATTTAAGAATCAGCTACTACCATGCATTGGGATCCTTAATTGACCCTCTCGGCTTCTTAATCACCCTAGTACTCTGTCCAGGAGTTGCAATTAGTTTCTGGTGTTTGTAGGTTATGTGTTGGCGGCCGTGCGTAGCGCTGACCCTAGGGGTGGGCTATGATGCGGTAGATACACCGTGGCACGGTGTACCGAGTCACACGTTTGGTGTCTTGGGAACCCTGTTCACATTGTTCGGGGCCGTATGTGGAAACCTCAGCCCGACTCCCTGCGGATGGAACCTGGATAGGCGATAAACCTGGACTAGAGACTTGAGTGTTTAGGTAGGCTGTGGCCGACACCCTCGTTGGGCTTCCGCTTGAAGGTTGCCGAGTACATGTCGTCTAAACAACGGTAAGTGGTGAGAGCGTGTATGAAGAAGTACACCACTGCAGGGTTAACATCATCTATTCGAATAGCCGCGTCCGCGGTAAAGGACTACTTGGTTGCCTATACAGTTCATAGACAAGTTAATGGTTACTACTAAAAGACTCAAGATAAGTGTGAGTACCGAGGATGGCCCTCTCGTAGGATGACGAGGGAGGATCCCCGGTGGAGTATTGTGTTGGTGATTAGTGGACTCGTGTGCGAAAACTATTTTACTAGTGGTGTCTCGTAGGATAGCTTAGCCAAGAGTCAAAGCTGGCTTGCTGCAATAACTCCACCACCTTCTTGAGAATGAGCATGTATAGTAGGTTCTGTTGTAAAACTTGTTGAGTACCTTTGTACTCATGTTTGCTTTGATTACTGTTTTCAGACGACAACATCGCCCCCTCCGATGGGTTTTATGTAGACCTCGACGTCGATGAGTAACTTGCCACCCAGGTGGTGATCCTGGCCATGGAGGGCCCTATGTAGATAGACAGGCTTCGAGAAGCCTTCTTTCTTTCTAGTGTCTGTACTCAGACTATTTGCTTCCGCATGTGCTTGTATGCTTGTATGACTTGAGTGTCGGGTCATGTGACCCCTACCTGTATGAACATGTTATGTATGGCTCTCTGGAGCCTTTAAATAAAGTACTTGAGTTGTAGAATTTTGTTGTGATGCCATGTTGTATTTGCACATATCGAGCATATTGTGTGTATGATTGAAATGCTTGGTATGTGTGGGATCCCACAATCTAGTTGTTTATCCTTGGTAGTCTCTCTTATGGGGAAATGTAGTCTAGTGCTCCTCGAGCCATAGTAGTCCGCTACAGCCCGGTTCACCGGAGTTGTGCTAGCCCAGCACTACTCCTCAGGACACTTGACTGGCCGGCATGTGTTTTACTTCGTTCCTATGTCTGTCCCTTCAGGGAAATGTCACGCGGTGACTTCCGGAGTCCTGCCTAGCCTGCTACAGCCCGTGTTCCCCAGAGTCCTGTTAGCCCAGTGCTACAGCCCGGATTCACTCGCTGATGACCGACACGCTCGATGTGATTCATGTATGCGTGTCCCCATAGGTCTGTGCTGCTTTGGGTTCATGACTAGCCATGTCGGCCCGGGTTCTCTGTCATATGGTTGCTAGCGACACTATCATATACGTGAGCCAAAAGGCGCAAACGGTCACGGGCCATGGTAAGGCGACACCCGTGGGGATACCGTGCGTGAGGTCGCAATGTGATATGAGGTGTTACTGGCTAGATCGATGTGACTTGGAATCGGGGTCCTGACAGTCTGGACCGGCCTCGCCTAGGCCCAGCGCCACCTCTTTCCTGCAGCCCACAGAGCTGGCCCAGTTGTTGTTGGCCGAGCGTGAGCAGTTCCCCGCAGCCCAGTCCGCCTCGGATTCAGCCCATGTCATGTTTTTTTCCGTTCTATGAATTTTTCCTTTTATCCAGAGTTTACGGTTTCACAGAAAAACCCCTAGTCTTCATGCATATAATAACTTATGAATAATGCATCATATGTAATAACTTTATATATGAAACTTTACTAGAATTTCATCTAGTTTAATAATATCCAACTTTCAATCATGTTTGACATGTTTAAAATGATGTTTGCTTATATTTTGCCTATTGCCATGCTAGAATGATTCAATTCATAAATAATTAACTGTAGCTTGGATTTATTTAATCTTCATATGTAAATGGGGTAAAAATGCCTAGTTTAACATGGTGGCATTACTTTGCATGTTTAACAACTCTAAAAATAGGCTTTAGGGCAGATCAGTACCAAACCTAATATATGCATATGAGGATTTTCCGGAATTGTTGTTTGTTGTTCCGGCCTCATTTAAACTTTCCTAGTTAAGTAGTTTTATTATGCTTCACCTCTTGCCATGCTAACTAACATTTAATTGTGTTGAGTACATAAACGGGAGAGAACTAAATAAGTCATGTGGTGTTCCGTCAACATGCAACTCGTTGCATATTGAGCTCCACTTAATTTGTAGTTTTGTTTGTGCACTCTGCCATGCCTCATTAAACCGGACATGCATCATACTTGGTTGTGCATCATGCCATGTTTATGTGATGGTTGTTTACTATGTTGTTTGCTTCTTTCCGGTGTTGCTTCTTCGGGTTAGTTTCGATAACGTCGCGTTTGTGAGGATCCGTTTGACTATGTCCGTTTGTCTTCTTCATGGACCCGTTCTTCTTCCTTGCGGGATCTCAGGCAAGATGACCATACCCTCGAAATCACTTCTATCTTTGCTTGATAGTTGCTCGCTCTTTTGCTATGCCACGATACCTACCACTTGCTATATCATGCCTCCCATATTGCCATGTCAAGCCTCTAACCCTCCTTTCCTAGCAAGCCGTTGTTTGGCTATGTTACCGCTTTGCTCAGCCCCTCTTATAGCGTTGTTAGTTGCAGGCGAAGTTGAAGTTTGTTCCTTGTTGGAACATGGATATGTTGGGATATCACAATATCTCTTATTTTAATTAATGCATCTATATACTTGGTAAAGGGTGGAAGGTCCGGCCTTATGCCTGGTGTTTTGTTCCACTCTTGTCGCCCTAGTTTCCGTCATACCGGTGTTATGTTCCTTGATTTTGCGTTCCTTACGCGGTTGGGTGTTATGGGGACCCCTTGACAATTCGCTTTGAATAGAACTCCTCCAGCAAGGCCCAACCTTGGTTTTACTTTTGCCTCACCACCACCTACTTTTCCCTTGGGAGTCGCGCTCTCGAGGGTCATCTTTATTTTAAGCCCCCCGGGCCAGTGCTTGTCTAAGTGTTGGTCCGAACTAGAGTCCTTTGCAGCGCCACCTCGGGGAAACTCGAGGTTTGGTTTTAGTTGTACGGAGCGCTCATCCGGCGTGCCCTGAGAACGAGATATGTGCAGCTCCTATCAGGATTTGTCGGCATAGTGGGTGGTCTTGCTGGTATTGTTTTACCATTGTCAAAATGTCTTGTAACCAGGATTCCTAGTCTGATCGGGTCTTCCTGGGAGAAGGAATATCCTTCGTTGACCGTGAGAGCTTGTGATGGGCTAAGTTGGGACAGCCCTGCAGTGTTTTGAACTTTCGAAAGCCGTGCCCGCGGTTATGGGCAGATGGGAATTTGTTAATGTCCGGTTGTAGAGAACTTGACACTTAACTTAATTAAATTGCAGCAACCGCGTGTGTAGCCGTGATGGTCTCTTCTCGGCGGAGTCCGGGAAGTGAACGCGGTTCTTGTGTTATGCTTGAACGTAAGTAGCTTCAGGATCACTTCTTGATCACTTCTAGTTCACAATCGTGCATTTCTTCTCTTCTCGCTCTTATTTGCGTATGTTAGCCACCATATATGCTTAGTTCTTGTTGCAGCTCCACCTCATTATCCCTTTCCTACCCATAAGCTTAAATAGTCTTGATCTCGCGGGTGTGAGATTGCTGAGTCCTCGTGGCTCACAGATACTTCCAAATAGTTGCAGGTGCCGATGATACCAGTGCAGATGCCGCAACTGAGCTCAAGTGGGAGCTCGATGAAGATCGTGGTTGTTGTGTTGTTTCGCTTCCAGTTGATCAGTAGTGGAGCCCAGTCGGGTCGATCGAGGATCTAGCATTTGGGGTTGTCTTTCTTTATTTTGGTTCCGTAGTTGGACCTTGATTGTATTCTGGATGATGTATGTTTAATCTTGTATTTGTGTGAAGTGGCGATTGTAAGCCAACTCTTTATCCCTTTTCTTATTCAGTACATGGGATTGTGTGAAGATTACCCCTCTTGCGACAAACCTACCATGCGGCTATGCCTCTAAGTCGTGCCCCGACACGTGGGAGATATAGCCGCATTGTGGGTGCTACAGCCTCCCTCTCATCAGGCGTATTACGTCGCGCCGCAACCCTACGTGGCGCCCTACGGGCCCCTCTCCTATGGACAGTCGCCTCAGCTAGGAGGGCTGCCACTGCTGCCCCTGATTGCGTCGCCGTCGCAGCCTGCCCTCCCACCCGCGCCGTGGGACCCGGCGCTCCTGGCGGCCCTGCACTTCGCTCCCTCTCCGTCCACCTACGCTAGCAGCGGCGACTGGTATATGGATACTGGAGCTACCGCGCATATGGCTGCTCATCCCGGTAACCTCCACACCTCCTACCTCGTCCACACCTCCGCTCGCATCACCGTCGGCTTCCCATTACTCATATAGGACATGCATCTTTTCCATCCACATCTACTCCGTTGTCATTATCTAACATCTTAGTTTCTCCTGATCTTATTAAAAATCTTGTCTCTATTCGTTCTTTTACACGTGAAAATCCTATTACCGTTGAGTTTGACGAGTGTGGTTTTTCTATTAAGTACACTCGTACCCGGATGGTACTCCACCGATGTGACAGCCCCGGCGAGCTCTACCCGGTCCACCTCACCGCCTCCACCACCTCCGCCACCCCGGTCGCCCTCGCCACCAGTGTGGATCTCTGGCACGCTCGCTTGGGTCATCCCAACCCCGCCACCCTTCGTCATATACTTCGGAGTTCTTCTTTCACGTGTAATAAGATCGATGATCACTCTTGTCATGCATGTCGCCTCGGCAAACATACTCGTCTTCCTTTTAGGGCGTCTTCTCATGTTGCATCGTACCTGTTTGAGTTAATTCATAGTGATCTTTGGACCTGTCCAGTTGCAAGTAATATGTGATATCTTTATTACCTTGTCATTCTTGATGATTTTGTGCACTATGTGTGGACCTTCCCGTTGCGGCGTAGGTCCGATGCTATCTCCATCTCGCCGAATTTTACTCCTATGTTCTCACGCAGTTTGGTCGTCCCATCCTTGTGTTTTAGATCGATAACGGGAAGGAGTTTGATAACTTAGTTGTTCATACTCTCCTCACCACACATGGCACGACTTTTCGTCTCACATGCCCATACACTTCGCAACAGAACGGTCATGCGGAGCACACCCTCCGCACTCTCAATGCCTACGTTCGGATGCTTCTCTTTCATGCCAATGTGCCCCCGCGCTTTTGGCCGATGCTCTCGTCACTGCATCACTCCTCATTAACATCCATCCCTGTCGTACTCGCGGGAACTTTGCACCTCATCATCTCCTCTTCGGTGCACCACCCTCTTATGATGAGCTTCATATTTTCAGTTGTCTCTGCTATCCTAGCATCGCCGCCACTGCGCCACATAAGCTTGCACCCTGCTCTGCGCATGCATCTTCCTCGGCTACCCACCTAACACTAAATCTACCGCTGCTACGACCCGGTCTCCCATCGAGTATTCACCTCCCGACATGTTTACTTTGATGAGAAGGGTTTTCCTTTTCAGCAGTAGGTACCTCTCGTCGCCCCGTCGCCGCTGGCCACCGGCGGCCCTTCGGCGACCCTGTCAGGTGGACGGCCCAGCTCGGCTCTCGAACCGCCTCCGGGCTTTGGCGGTCCCCGCGCCGTGGGACGAGCTGCGCTTCGCGCCCTCATGCCTCCTTCGCTGTCACCGCCGGCGCCTTCCCCGGCTGCCTCGGGTGCCGCCCCTTCGCCGCCGCCTCGTAGGCGCTCTCGCCCGCGGCCTCACCAACCGCCTCGCCAGCAGCCTCACTGGCCCTGGCGCCCTCGCCGATCGCCTCGCCGGCCTCAGCAGCCCCCTCGGGCCTCATCCCAGAGTTGCCATCTCGCCCCCTCACTCGTGCTCGAGCCGGCGTTCACCGCCCGAGTCTTCGGTACTCCAGCGACGAGTATCTCCTCGCTGCCTCCACCACCGAGCCATCCCCGATTCCTGTGTCTGCCAGAGCAGCCCAACGTGATCCTCACTAGCTTGCTGCGATGCAGGAAGAGCTCGACGCTCTTCAGCGGAACCGTACCTGGACACTGGTTCTCCAGACTTCTCGCGCCAACGTCATCAGCGGCAAGTGGGTCTTTTATCATAAGACCCGCTCGGATGGTACACTTGAGCGCTACAAGGCTCGTTGGGTGGTCCGTGGGTTTCGGCAGCGTGCTGGCATCGACTTCACTGAGACGTTTGCACTGGTTGTCAAATCGGGCACGATCCGCATCGTCCTCCAGCTGGCGGTCTCCCGAGGCTGGCCGGTTCATCAGATGAATGTCTCCAACGCCTTCCTTCATGGCCATCTTGAGGAGCAGGTTTACTGTGAGCAGCCCACCGGTTTCGTCGACGCCTCTCATCCCAGGCATGTGTGCTTGTTGTCTTGGTCTCTATACGGTCCCAGGCATGTGATGACTAAGGGACTGCCTACTTCCACCTTCGAGGAGTTTCATTCCAGTCTATGCGTCTCTG
>NC_041384.1:274837061-274981357 GCF_002162155.2 Triticum dicoccoides | reverse complement strand
GAATATATTGTGTGTGCGTGTGTGTATTGTGTCTTGGGCCCACCTCCTCTCCTGCATAGTTGAGGTGGTGGCCCCATCCTGTACATCATATATACGTGCCTGGTGCACCGATCAATGCAATTGTGTTGTACGGCCTATTCTAGTCTTCTACACCGAAGATTTTGCGTGCACTCGTGACTTACCCCTTCGCCCTCTCCTTCAAGAGGACAGGCGGCTAGGGTTTCTGTCTACCATCGGCGGTGCCATCGATCTACCTCTTCTCATATGACCTTAGGGCCATGGGACCTCGTTGCATCTAGGCCCTTGCCGGTGGGAGGGCTTCGTTTTTATATGTTTCTTTGAGTTTTGCTAGGGTTTGTCATGTTTAGAAAGGCGAGACGGCGGCGGCTCCCTGAAGATGAAATAAGGTTCTCCACTCTTAGCCCCCGTCTGAGTGATGTGTCTAGTATCGTCGGAGGGCGTGTGGAGGTGTCTCCGACGGATCTCGCGGGATTGGGTCAGTGGTTGTCTTGGTGGATTCGCTCGGATTCGGTCTTCGTTCGTCTACATCAGTGTGTCTTCATGTTGTTCTGGTGCGCTGGTCTTATGGGGTCTTAACACGACGACTTTCCAGTTGTCTATTAGACAAGTTTTGCCCGGCTACATGAGGGAGAGGTGATGACGGCAGCACCTTCGGCTCGTTTCAGTGCTTATAGTCATCATTGGGTGGTTCACGGATCTAGATGCAATTTTATAGATCTAGATACAATTTTATTATTTCTAATGTTCGTTGTAGTGTCATGATTATTGATGAAATAAATCAAAAGTTCCGCAGGAAAAAATGGGTTAGATAAAATAAATCAAAAGTTTGCCGGGAAAAAATGGGTTAGGTGCCGACGGGATACTCGTCCGGATTGGCAACGAGTAGTCTCATCCAAGCAATGTGATGCGGTGGGACTCGGGGCAACAGTGACGAGAATGAAGCGGGCATACTCCGGACCTGGGACGCCGACAACAATTGCTTTGAACCTGGGACACCGGCAACAATTGCTTCGAACCCGCGATGGCAATGGACAGCCGATAAAAGGGGAACTAGATTCTCTAACATCATGAAGGAATGTCACGGAAGCTACAGTATCCTGACATCCCTTCTTCACATCCATATGATTAAGCTTAAAATGACTTAAATTAATTTGTAAACTACAAATCTATTGTATACATTTAAAAAATTACATACAAACAAAATTATGGTGCAATAAAATTAATTTCAGATTTTATTTTCTATGAACAGTAATTGTGCAGCGTCTTTGCTACAGTGTCCATAACATCACTTTGTCGTTTTGCACTAGAATTGCACTGTAGCTACGTGTCATTCCTTCTTGATGTTAGAGGATCCGTTCCCGATAAAAGGGTGGTCATGATCCAGCAGAGAGAGGAGCTAGCACTGCGTCGAGAAAGTAATAGCCTAGGTGAACCATTACGACCACTTAGCAGTGGCATTTTGGTTGTCAATTCACAGTATTCCACTTCAATCTTGGTTAATCTAGCGCTTAAGAATTATAATCTCTAACATATCCCTAGACAACTTGTGGCAAGCAAAATGGTTTGCTATGAACCAGTCTGGCAAAAAGTGTCTACGAACAGTACTCTTAACTCTAATGGCATTAAAAAATGAGCCGAATGTTTAATTGCAGAGGTGTCAGAAAGCAAACAAGCCATAAACATCATTTAAGAAATAACCTTATAATTCATAATCAAAGTCCTTGGTAAAGTCCTATGGAAAAGCAAAATAATCTTAGCAGCTCGAAATAACAAATGGTTTGAAGATTCAGCACGGCGCCCAATGTTAAGATTGTTTCTCTGATACCATCATGATATCATTTGCTGTCGTGACAAACAACCAACCGATGACAAGAAAATTTGACGTCTGTGAGCCCTACTTGATGTACTGGGAGACCCACTTAAACCCATCGCCATAGCCCATCTTGCGGACAACGCTGCACATGAACACCTCAAGAGGCCGTACATTGGAGTCAACAAGATTCACCTTGCCCTTCCCAGTTGTGAAGTTGCTAAGGCCTAGGTGATACCGCAGCTCTTCTTCAGATGCTGCATATGGAATGTCAATCTTATTGCCAAGGATGAGAAATGGGACATTTGCCAAGGAATCATCAGAAAGGAGAGCATCAAGCTCCTTTTTCGATTCAGTAAACCGCTCCTTGTCATATGCATCTACCAAGTATACTACAGCATCAACCTGTTGGGACAAAAACAAAGTTAGCGGGAATATGAAGTGTCTTCACTCAGCGCATGAATAATGACGGGGCTATTTGGTAAAAAGAATATGCATATCCAACTATGCATGAGTATCCAAATAAGTTGGCACAGAGCAGCAGATGGAAACAGCAAATTTACCATAAATGTCCACACCGAATAATGCCTTGCTACAATTTAAGCGGAATGACATAGGGTGACAAAACTAAAGGATAGGCCGATAAATAATCGAGTTCACTATCCAATAATAAGAGCAGCTGACCCTCATATTAAAGTAAGGAACTTGGGAACTTAAACCACACATACAGCAAATTGTGATAACCAAATAATCAACATACCACTATGACAGCTACTCCCTCCGTTCCGAATTACTTGTCGCAGGTATGGATGTATCTAGATGTATTTTAGTTCTAGATAAATCCATTTCTGCGACGAGTAATTTGGAACGGAGGGAGTAACAAACTGTTGCATTGTAGAAAAGTACCAACTCCACACAGGTTTATGTGTTGTATGATGACTTAATACTGCCTGGTGAAAATCCTAGGATGCACTACCGGGGGCATGGTCAAAATGCAGGAGTACCACATGAACTTTGCAGAAAACTGCAACTATAATTCATAGATGATTTCTGTAGATTTCTCACTTCTCGAATGGGGCACAAAAAATTGATTACGGAAAGCATAGATAATTCTGTTACATACCACCAAGTGCACATAGGATTTTAGCAAGGCAGTCTTTAAACTAAGTAGCAGAAGTGTCGTGAGAAGGCAAATGCAAATGCAAATGGAACACACAAAGAGAAGAATATTGCACATGGAACACGAGAATAACTCAACAGTAATAAAACCTCAACATACGAAAATTCGTTTCTGAGTCCAGGCTCAGATGCTCTCAAAATCAAGGCCTTCAAGTCTTATCGAGATTGGCGATGCGTGTTTCATAATTGGCTGTATCTCTTCCATATGGTCACTGCAAATAAAATTGGCCCAGCATTTATATCTGGTAGGTATCGTTATGAGACATCTGGTGCATTCTACCAAGAGAACCTAACGTCCTGAGTCGTGTCGTGCAATAACGCACTATTGATAGCCCAAACAGCCACCTACCGAAAATGGCTTTCGCCCCACTTTATATATAAAGCACCAAACAACAGCACCCGGTACAGACGCACGCCCCCACAACACACACACACACAGCACCCGGTACAAACAGCCACCTGACCATCCATCCCATTCTCACATAGCATTTCTGATCCAGGCTATTCCACCGATCTCGCTTCATTCCCCACATCCACATCGCCTTCCATGTCAGCCTCTGGATCCTCGTCCTCTAGGGCTGCACCGGCCTTCTCTCCTCTTCTACGAACAGATCCAGACCAACCTCGCTGAAAGAAGTGAGATCCATGGTGGCCGGTGCTCAGGTGGTGACTACAGAACGTAGGAAGAAGCCCCTCGGCAACCATGAGGCCCAACACGCTGGTCCCACGATGTCCTCAGTTTCCCCCCTTCCCCTGTGTCATGGATCTGGAGGTCATCGTGTCACCATCGCCGGCCACCACCGATGCTGCGGCGACTCTTACTCTCCTTGGCAGTAAAGGTGTGATGGAACCAGATAGACCTCGCTGTTGGTGTGGGCCTTGACGTGATCCTTCTTCACGACGTGGACAACAACGAGGGAAAAAGGATTCTACCAGTGCATCCGACATGACATAAGCATCTGTACACATTTGTTACTTGATTCTCTTCAGATTCATAATTTGTTCAGTGTAGTCGCATTCTGCTTTTCATCGTGTTCAACCACTCGTGTGCTTTTTTGTCTTCCAAGATGTTTATGCCACTAGAGTCAACACCCACCAACATGGCTAAGATGGATCAACATGTTTCTGCTCCATGTACCAGAATCCATTCATCTAAACTCTAAACAGCCGCCCAGGCTACGCAATAGGTCCACCGTATGCACCTGTTCACACAGGTATACAGGACTTCTCCATGCAACATTCCTGTGACCTCAGATATCATTTCCCGAATCCCAAGAGCAGATGCAACGGACAGGATACCATGTGCATCTGAGCCTGGGCACCAAAACGCTCCTCTCTCTAGCATACATACATGAAATCTATTGGGTTTTTCTTAGCACAGATATGTGCACCAACCTTTAGAGTTCAAACTTGTTACATGCAGAACTACTTAGAAAGGTTGGCAATTCAGTGTTCCTTGAGTACTATTACAAAGGACAACATTAAAGTAACAACCGTCGCTCTTTTCAACAATTAAAGGCAGAGGATAGAAATGACGAGAAGGAATCATCTCTCAGATAGATCTGACTATTCAGCAAAGGCAGCCTAATACAGATATTAGAAAAGATTGACGCTAACCTTTGCGTAGTAGTCCTTCCAGACCCGTCGAGCGATCTGGTGACCGCCGAGGTCGAAGGCTTTGAACTTGATCTTGCCGATGCTGAGCTCCTCGGACGTGGGGTGCTGCGTCGGCTGGTGCTGCACCAGCCGCTGCGTCAATTGAAACACACAGAAGCACGGGTCAGATCTACCAGATCGGATCAGATCCAGGGAGTGAGATCCCGTGTACGTACCTCGTCCTTGAGCATGTGGAGGAGAGTGGTCTTGCCGGCGTTGTCTAGGCCGAGGAAGAGGATCTTGGCCTCCTTCTGCCACAGACCGAGGGAGGCCAGCACCCCGTAGAACCAGTCCCACAGGAACATCCTATCTGCTGGCCTTCTCCTACTCGCACACCCCTTCCACTGGGCTGGGTTTTCTGGGGTCTATCCTGGCGATGGCGGCGACAGAGATCGCCGGATGGATCTGGGGCTGGTGGGAGAACAAACCGGGGACGGACCGAGGGAGGCGAGGATGGATCTGAATCTCTCTCTCTTGCTGCCTACCTATTCTTTGCTTGGCTGGGGTTGATTAAGACATTAACTGCTCGGCCTCGGCGTGAGAATTCAAGGGGCGAGGCGAGGTATGGTGGGCGCCATGCGTACTGCACGTGGGGCCGGCTTTCTCCTAATTCCTTCCAATCGATTTCTCTGCGAATTCGTCGTCCCATTTCCGCTATCTTTTTTCTTTTGAGGGAAAAAAATATCCCTATCTATTCTTTGATTCTTCAATTCTTTGAGGATCTCTAGATGTTTATTCCTAAATAGATACAAGCCACTTTTTTTTTCTTTACCGTGCAATCATGGGTCAGTTCTTTCAGAGTTTATGGTCGGGTGTGAAAATAAGTTGGCGCCTCCTCAGCTTATTCTACAAGTCTAATATAAAATTTTACTACTATTTATAAAAAGCCTACTAGTTAAGATTAACTAATAGAATAAACTAGATAAGGGACAACTTATTTCCACAACTGAATATGAGCCCAAAAGAACTGGCTCATGTCATATAAGCAAGTTATATGTTGAAAATATTAGCACTTTTCCGATTAGACTTATCCACGAGTAAACAGTAAACATGGCATAAAAGGTATCCATCTCATAGCAATAACTAAGCATACTAGCACGTATAGAACATAGAATCGAACCTTCTATGAGCATCACATATACGGTTAGCATAAGTACGAGTAAACGAGGGATGAACAGATCATACCCTCCGGTTGGCTAGGCCAACGCGGCGGCGGCAGCAGCAGCCTCGGCGTTGTCCGTGGCCTTCTTCTTAGCGGCGGCGGCGGCGGCCATGGTGTCGATGCAGAGGAAGTAGTGGAAGCAGAGGCGAACGGAGTTGGGGACGGATCAGGAGCAGTCACGTCGAGACGCTCCCCAAAAACCTTATTGCCGTTTTTCCGGGCAGGATCTCGAACGACAGGGTTCCGGAGGCACCTGCTCTCCCGACCAGCCGTGCACGCGGTCATCGGGATGGGATCGCCGGAGGCAACACGGAGTGAGGAACAGTAGATGACGGCTAGGTCACGCGAGAGGGAGTGAGTGAACCGAACTAGGTTACTTCACTGGCCACAGCCTTCTTATATAGTCCGTAAGGGAGAAAGTCGTGGGCCTTGCCGAGGCCCACGACCGAGTCGACCCACTCCCGGCAAGGGAGTCGTTGTTCCCGGCAAGGGTCACACTCTCGGCAAGGGAGTCAACGAATCCTGACAACGCGGGTCCCGGCAAGGGTCGCACCCCCGACAAGGGAGTCGACGAATCCCGGCAATGCAAGTCAGCCCACAGCCCAACATCTTGGACAGTGGCCCACATGTTAGCGACTCGTTAATTAATCCTTGATTAATTAATTCGTTCCTGAGCGGCAAAAATAAGCTTCGGCTCGGCTCATTCCCGCAACCCACGGCGCGCGCGCGTCGTGACGAGGCGGGCGGCGGAGGAGGAGGAGCGCGCGTGTACCACTCCTCTTCCCAAGCTCACAATGGCAAGTGGTAGAGCAGCCCTTATAAAGGGGTCTCAACTCTCTTCAACTAGCAAGGTGGGACTAAACTTCCCACCACCTGCCATCTCATGCATGGGCCTCAAGATTAACCAGGGATTAGTGTCTTATATGGGCCTAAGCCCATCCATAATCCAACAATCCCCCACCAGATCTCGAGGCACATAAATTTGTCAACTGTTCCAAACAATGTTTGACATACCAGAATTTTCAGTGAAGACTGTTAAGTTGAACTTTCACCTAGAGCAACAGGATTAGACTTCTTCACAACTGAACAATGGACTATGCATTGAATTGTCAGTTTGGCGTGCAGAAGTTTTGCCTATTGTCAGCTGATACATGGTTGTCGTAGGCTAAACCCCACGGGTGGAGCTTATTAGTCATACTTCATACCTTCTCATGAGCTTACTAGAGATTATCCATTCTCATAGATTGTGACCAGCAGTCGGGCTCACATAGGTGTGTTCCTCCAAAGAATGCTCTGTCGGTTAGCATCTTGCTTACATAAGCTTTGGAACACATTAAGACAAAAGTCAGCCTGCCTTACAGAATTGAGAGTATTACTGCATCTCCAACGGAGTGGGTTTATTAAGGATACTCTCCTCAGTTGACCGCTGGATTGTTTTCCCAGATCCTAATTCACGGGATCTCCGATCACATAGGTTGGGTTACCCCACGGCAACTTACGTGGGTCTCATACCCATCTTTCTCGATGTATTTTCTATCACAATCCGTGATAGCCCTTTCGTAAAAGGGTCTGCCAGATTCTTAGCCGTCTGGATATAATCCAACGCTATTACTCCGGAGTTTCTTGATTTTTTGACAGATTTCAATCTTCTTCTTATGTGCTTTGTGGATTTCATGTTGTCCTTTGAACTCTTAGCCTTGACAATCACTGTTTGATTGTCACAGTCCATAAGGACAGCCGGCACTGGTTTATCAACCACCGGCAAATCCATCAAAAGCTCTCGAAGCCATTCTGCTTCGACGCATGATGTGTCCAATGTTGTGAGTTCTGCTTCCATAGTCGATCTGGTTAAGATCGTCTGCTTGCAAGACTTCCAGGAAACAACGCCACCACCAAGTGTGAAGACATGTCCACTTGTGGCTTTCATCTCATCAGCATCAGATATCCAATTCGAGTCACTATATCCCTCAAGTACCGTCGGGTACCCAGAATAGTGAAATCCATAGTTCGCAGTACCTTGCAAGTAACGCATCACTCGCTCAACAGCATGCCAATGCACATCTCCCAGATTGGAAACAAACCGGCTCAGTTTGCACACAACAAATGAGATGTCAGGATGAGTAGCACATGCTAGGTACATCAGTGAACCAACCACTTGAGAATATCTCAATTGATCTACAGCCGTGCCTTCGAACTTTTGAATCCGCACGCTAGGATCATATGGTGTTGCAGAAGGTTTGCAGTTCAAATATCCAAAATGGCTCAAAATCTTCTCAACGTAGTGGGATTGCAACAGTGTAATTCCACCATCAGAATTTCTTAGTAGCTTCATGTTCAGAATAGCATCAACCACACCCAGGTCCTTCATCTCAAAGTTGTGAGATAGAAAGGACTTGACCTCCTCAATGACCTTGAGGTGGGTCCCAAATATCAGTATGTCATCGACATACAGACACAGTATAACTCCTTCGCCCCCACCATAGCGATAGTATACACATTTGTCAGCTTCGTTCACAACAAAGCCAGCAGATGTCAGAGTAGTGTTGAACTTCTCATACCATTGCTTAGGCGCTTGTTTCAGGCCATACAAAGATTTCACTAGCTTACACGCCTTTATTTCTTGACCATTTACTACAAAGCCATCCGGCTGTTGCATGTAAATTTCCTCGTCTAGCTCTCCATTAAGGAAAGTCGTCTTAACGTCCATCTGATGAACGAGAAGACCATGCGAGGCAGCCAAAGTGAGTAACACTCGAATGGTTGTCAGTCTAGTCATAGGTGAATAAGTGTCAAAGAAACCTCTTCTTCTTTCTGGGTATAACCCTTGGCCACAAGGCTAGCCTTGTACTTCTCAACAGTACCATCGGGCCTAAGCTTCCTTTTGAACACCCACTTACATCCTAATGGTCGACAACCATAAGGACGATCAATGATCTCCCATGTCCCGTTAGCCCAAATGGAATCCATCTCACTACGGACCGCATCCTTCCAGTAGTCAGCATCCAGAGATGCATACGCTTCTGAAATGGAGCTGGGAGTATCATCATCCACGAGGTACACGAGGAAATCATCACCAAAGGACTTTGCAGTCCTCTGTCTCTTGCTCCTAACAAGAGCTTCCTCGTCATCCTCCGTGGAAATCTTATCACTTTTATGTTCATTATATTCCATCAGAATAGCAGGTTCAGGAGTCTCATCAGATTCCAGTCTAGAATTGCTTTACATATCTCTCATGGGGAAAATATCCTCAAAGAATGTAGCATCCCTAGACTCTACAATTGTACCGACCTTCTGGTCAGGTACCTCAGATTTCACCACTAGAAATCTATACCCAACGCTATGCTTGGCATAGCCAAGAAAAACACAGTCCACGGTCTTTGGCCCCAACTTGCGCTTTTTGATTATCGGCACGTTGACTTTCGCCAAACAGACCCAAATGCGTAAGTAAGAGAGTGTGGTTCTTTTATTTTTCCATTGCTCATAGGGAGTAGTCTCATTATCCTTTGTGGGAACTTTATTCAGGACATGACAAGATGTCAATACAGCCTCCCCCCACCATGCCTTGAATAAACCCGATGTATCTAACATGGCATTAACCAAATCAGTTAGAGTACGGTTTTTCCGTTCGGCAACCCCGTTTGACTGGGGTGAGTAGGGAGGCGTCCTCTCATGAATAATATCATGTTCCGCACAGAATAAATCAAACTCATTAGGAAAGTACTCTCCACCATGATCAGACCGGACTCGTTTTATTTTCTTCTCAAGTTGGTTATCAACTTCAGCCTTATAGACTTTAAAGTAGTGTAGAGCCTCATCCTTAGTATTTAACAAATACACATAGCAGAATCTAGTGGAATCATCAATCAGAGTCATGAAGTATTTCTTTCCACCTTTAGTCAACACACCATTCATCTCACGGAGATCTGAATGTATGAGCTCTAGAGGTGCTAGGTGTCTCTCCTTCGCAGGCTTATGAGGCTTACGAGGTTGCTTAGCTTGCACACACGCATGGCACTTAGAGCCTTTGGCTAAAGTGAAACTCGGGATTAAATCCATCTTAGCTAGCCGCGTCATACAAACGAAATTTATGTGACAAAGACGTGAATGTCAAACCTCAGATTCGTTCACATTAGAATGAATTTGGTTCACGACTTTATTACAGAAATCCTCTAGGGAAAGGCGGAACAAACCACCACAATCATATCCTTTTCCAACAAATAGTCCATACCGAGATACGACTGCTTTGTTAGACTCAAATACTAACTTAAACCCTTCTTTACATAGAAGGGAGCCACTAACGAGATTCTTCTTTATGGCGGGGACATGCTGCACGTTCTTCAGTTGCACGATCTTTCCTGAAGTAAACTTCAGATCTACCGTGCCAACACCATGAACAGAAGCATGCGAGCCATTCCCCATCAGGACGGAACAATCTCGTGCGACCTGGTAGGAAGAAAACAAAGACACATCAGCACACACATGAATATTGGCCCCAGTGTCAACCCACCAATCGGTGGACTGACAAACTGAAAGTATGGTAAACGGATTATCATACCCAGATGCCGCATCATTGTTGCTCAGAGTGACATTCACAGACTTGGAGTCCTGTGATGGCTTCTTGTACTTGTTTGGGCACTTGTTTGCCCAATGTTCATCTGAACCACAAGTAAAGCAGCCATCTCTCCTTTTGTCTTTCTTCTTACCCTTCTTCTTAAAGGTAGTATTCTGCTGGACAGAGTTCTTTCTCTTGAACTTGTGGAAGTTCTTCTGCACCACATTGGCGCTAGAAGAACCCTCTGCCCCTTTCACGTGTGAGTCTTTTGCTCTCGAGTTCTGCTCAACACTGAGATGACCAATGACATCCTGAACAGAGAATTCACGTCTCAAGTGCTTGAGAGAAGTAGCAAAGTTCCTCCAACTAGGAGGGAGTTTTGCAATAATGCAACCCGCGACAAACTTGTCTGGTAACTCACACTTCAGGAGCTCCATCTCCTTAGCAATGCACTGTATCTCATGAGCCTGGTCCAATACAGAACGGTTATCAACCATCCTGTAATTATGGAATTGCTCCATGGCATACAGCTCACTGCCAACATCAGTTGCGCCGAATTTGACTTCGAGCGCATCCCACAAGTTTTTGGCAACTCCCATATGAATATAGGCGTCAACCAACTTGTCTCCAATGACACTCAGAATTGCTCCTAGAAAGATTGTGGTTGCCTCCCTAAACGCCTTCTCCTGTTCGAGAGCAATCGTTTCTGTGAGGGACAGCACCAACCCAGAACACGTTCATCGCTGTGAGCCACAAGGTGGTCCTAGTCTGCCAACGTTTAAAATGCGTCCCGGTAAACTTTTCCGGTTTCAGAGTAGCAACAAAGCCTTGAATCGAAAAGTGCCTAAAATAAGGTTTTTGGATTGTTTGGCCAGGCCAACACGGCGGCGGCAGCAGCAGCCTCGGCGTCGTCCGTGGCCTTCTTCTTAGTGACGGCGGCGTCGGCCATGGTGTCGATGCAGAGGAAGTAGTGGAAGTAGAGGCGAACGGAGTTGGGGACGGATCGGGAGCAGTCGCGTCGAGACGCTCTACAAAAACCTTATTGCCGTTCTCCCGGGCAGGATCTCGAACGACAGGGTTCCGGAGGCACGTGCTCTCCCGACTAGTCGTGCACGCGGTCGTCGGGATGGGATCGCCGGAGGCAGCACAGAGTGAGTCTTGGCAACGCAAGTCAGCCCACAATGACTCGTTAATTAATACTTGATTAATTAATTCATCCTTGAGCGGCAAAAATAAGCTTCGGCTCGGCTCATTCCCGCAACCCGCAACCCGCAGCGGGCGGAGGAGGAGGAGGAAGAGAGCGCGTATACCACTCCTCTTCCCAAGCTCCCAATGATAAGTGGTAGAGCAGCCCTTATAAAAGGGGTCTCAACTCTCTTCAACTAGCAAGGTGGGACTAAACTTCCCACCACCTGCCATCTCATACATGGGCCTTAAGATTAACCAGGGATTAATGTCTTATATGGGCCTAAGCCCATCCATAATCCAACATTATATACGTGCAACTCATAAATTATAATTTCTTTTCACCTACTGTATGCATGCATCGGTAGCACATCATTTCTAAATAATTAGAACCCACTATCTATTTTTTCTAACTATGCCAGATAACCAAGTTATGCATGCAAGTCATAATTTTTTTTTGCATTATTCTATGCATGCATCGCTGGCACATAATTGTTCCTAAAAATAGTTATAACCCATTATCTTTTTCTAGCCATGCAACCATGTCACATAAGCAAGTCATAAATTATATATTTTTTGCATTATTCTATGCATGCATCACTGGCACATCATCGTTCGTAAATAGCTATAACCCACTACCTTTTTTCTAGCTATGCAACCATGTCACATAAGTAAGTCATGCATGCAAGTCATAATTTTTTTTGCACTACTCTATGCATGCATCGCTAGCAAGTCAAAAATTCATGCATCTACTAAATCACTAAGCTCCCTAGGGGTGGGAACTCCCGAGAATCGATTGAGGAGTCAAATTTTGATCGTCTATTTTGACTTGGTCGTCCCGAGGGGTGGGTCCTCTTGTGGCTAGGGGTGTGGGCTGGGTTGTCGGTGGGGAACATCTTATCGCGCAGCTTGCACCCCGTCGTCCTCTCCTCGCGACCTCACCCTGGATCTCTCTGCCAAACAACCATCGATGTGCAGCTCGACCGCATCTTTCCTCCCTCGATTTGGGTGATAGGAGCGGAGGCGGAGCCATGGACGTCACCAACGTGGGCTGCTGGGCACCGCGCTCCTCCCGCAGGCGCCCCACCATCTCCTTCCGTCGGCGCCGCACCGCGACCTTCTCGCTAGCTATTCTCCTCTCCGGGCTCCGGCGCAACACCCCTACCCAGCCCCAACCTCCTTCGCCTCGCCATCCACCTCCTCCACCTCGATCCAGGCCGATGGTGGAACCAGGCAAGTGGGTTTTGTTCTTTCTTGGCACTTTCAAGTCAATAATACCTATAGTCATGAACGCTACAAGGTGGAAATTGGGAAGTGGGTAAAATATTTCCTTCTGGATGGACGCTTGGTGCATGGAGCAAAGACTAATGGATAGATTTCCAGTTTTTTTCACCTTTGCCATGGATAAGTAGTGCTCTGTTCAATCCCAGTTTTCAGACAACTCATGGTCTATTAAGCTATGGCTGGTTCTATCCACAATGGATGCTCATCAATTGGCTTAGCTATTGGTAATCTCCTAATAAAGAGCCTAAACGCCAATATAGAGATGAACACAAGAACGGGCGGGATTTTTTCTACTGCTGCTAACGTCCGCTACTTCTACAGTCTTTTCACATTTAGAGGTGTGACCTCTCTTGTGGCCAAGTTCATATGGCTTTCGATAATTCCTCTAGAGCATCGAGTGTTCCTATTAAATGAACTAGCTAATCCCCCGTGTGTTGTTGCAGAACATTTGTTCCAAAATACCAATAAAGAGATGCAAATAGAGCAAAGCAAAGTAAAAAAATTGACAATTGGTCATTAAAAATTGTATGGATCATTCACCATCTTTATTGTTTGCACCTAAACTCCTCACATGTTTATCCTAAAAATCACATTATCCAATTAAAAGTTGACAGGGTTACATCCGATTAATATGTAATAATATAATTGTCCCAATAAATATTAGAATGTTTGAACACAACACGATGAAAACCTGTCTAGCTTGCCTTTCTGAAAATTGAGGCAAATATGTGTAATTTGCTAAACAGGTTGGTTGAGACAATAATGCGTATAAATTGAAAATTTCACCGACCTTGAAGACTAATTGTTATGAAAATACTGCATTATGCAAGCAAGTAGAAACCGTTACTCATCGTACAACAATATTTTGCATGCGTCATTATCCTCAACCATGGCGACACATACAATTTTTCTGCCTTCGAGAAATTCTCCTTTTAGATTATCGAACAACAAAGATCAGTGAAAAGCTAAATTAAGAACTTAAGTGCAGCAGCCGAATGTGCAGGAATCAAGAATAAAAAAAGATCCACTGACTTGAAGGATACACAGAGCATGGCAAACGAAATCAATGGGAGGAAAGCACTAATGCAAAAGAACACCTATGGGGCATGAACATGCGCACCTAGTAATTAACGTACCCACTCCAATCTAACTACACACATCTGACTGAAATCTAATTAATAAGTAGGTTAAGAACAATCCAAAGTAATAGAGAAAACCACTATGACGATAGGAAGGAAGAGTGGCAGAGGCTAGAGGACAGTGGGTAACTTTGTCTATTGTATAATACCTTATGATGACACTGTCAATCAGAGCACGGAAATCCTTCAGCAGTTTTTCAATGTGAATTCCATTCAAGGGGTCCTGAATCCTGATATGCTAGTACTTTGTTGCCATTGTGTCACCGAGACAAGCCTATCCGGTGTGGCCAATTGAATGCTAAACGGTCTATGAAGCAGTTTTTATGAATCTCGATGCCACGACCGGGTCCTTGGCTGGCCGGCCAGCCTCTCCACCTACTCATTCCCCCATACCCAAAAGGAAGCCATCACATGACTCTTTTAAAAGATTGATCGTTCTTTATTGAGAAGAGAAAGATGGAAACGGAAGCAGGGCATGGAAAAAACATTAGACGGTTGGGCTTCCTTTGTTTCAGATCAGGGCTAGATATTTTATGGATCAGGCTTAAATGAGATGATTGCTCTTCCTTTTGTTTCAGAATAATTTGGTAATGAGATGATTGGGCTTCGTTGTGCAGTATAAATAAGACTGCAATCCATTTCTTTTGCATGGCAGTTATGACGGCCCAAAGGATGCATGTCTCACGGTTGCATGTAGAGGCATTGCTTGGTGGAGAATTGATGACGTGGCTAGATGCTGATGTGAACACCTAGCATGTTTAGAGAAATAAGGTAGTGGGGATGAACTCTTTAGGTATTATAGATTTCAAAGCAGACTTAACACAGAGGAGAATATCACCAAAAAATGGTGCAAAATTTTCCCCTCAATCGAGTCCATTGAATATATTATGTTTTGTCGTAAAGTAGTGGAATACGTCTGGAGGTGCCTAAATCTACAATCCATGGCCAGGCAAGCTTCAGACATGCTTCAGTTTGCAAACGATGTGCGTCAATGTATACAACATAGTCTATGGCCGATTGTTTTTACAACCCTGTGTTGGTATATGTAGCATGCAATTCCAAAAAAAAATCCTACGCTCACGCAAGATCTATCTAGGAGATGCATAGCAACGAGAGGGGGAGAGTGTGTCCACGTACCCTCGTAGACCGAAAGCGAAAGAGTTAGTTTAATGCAATTGATGTAGTCGAACGTCTTCTCGATTCAACCGATCAAGTACCGAACGTACAACACCTCCGAGTTCTGCACACGTTCAGCTCGATGACGTCCCTCGAACTCTTGATCCAGCAAAGTGTCGAGGGAGAGTTTCGTCAGCACAATGGCATGGTGACGGTGATGGTGAAGTGATCCGCACAGAGCTTCGCCTAAGCACTACGTGAATATGACTGGAGGCGTAAACTATGGAGAGGGGCACTGCACACGGCTAACAATGTTTGTTATGTGTTCTAGGCGCCCCTCCCCACATATATATAGGTGGGAGGGGGAGGAGGACAGCCATGGGGCGCCCCAAGTAGGAGGAATCCTACTTGGGGGCCTCCTCCAATTCGGCGTCCCCTTTTCCTTATCTCCGAAGGAGGGAAGGAAAGAGGGGAGAGGGGAAAGGAAGGGGGGATCCTATTCCCTCTATTTATTTCCTCCTCCCCTTTTACTTTCTCCACTTAGGCCGGCCCATATGGGGGCGCACTAGCCCCTTAGGGGCTGGTCTGTCTCGCCCTTGGCCCAATAAGGCCCATATCTTTGCCGGGGGGGGTGTGTGTGCCCGGAACCCCTTCCGGTGACTCGATACGTACCCGGTACCCCCAGAACACTTCCGGTATTCGAATACTATAATCCTATATATGAATCTTTACCTCTCGACCATTTCGAGACTTCTCGTCATGTCTGTGATCTCATATGGGACTCCGAACAACATTCGGTCACCAAATCACATAACTCATATAATACAAAATTGTCATCGAAACGTTAAGCGTGTGGACCCTACGGGTTCGAGAACTATGTAGACATGACCGAGACACATCTCTGATCAATAACCAACATCAGAACCTGGATGCTCATATTGGTTCCTGCATATTCTACGAAGATCTTTACCGGTCAAACCGCTAGGACAACATACGTCATTCCCTTTGTCATCGGTATGTTACTTGCCCGAGATTCGATCGTCGGTATCTTCATACCTAGTTCAATCTCGTTACTGACAAGTCTCTTTAGTCATTCCGTAATGCATCATCCCGCAACTAACTCATTAGTCACATTGCTTGCAAGGCTTATTATGATATGCATTACCGAGAGGGCCCAGAGATACCTCTGCGATACTCGGAGTGACAAATCCTAGTCTCGATCTATGCCAACCCAACAAACACCTTCAGAGATACCTGTGGAGCATCTTTATAATCATCCAGTTACGTTGTGACGTTTGATAGCACACAAGGTATTCCTCCGGTATTCCGGAGTTGCATAATCTCATAGTCAAAGGAATATGTATAAGTCATGAAGAAAACAATACCAATAAAACTTAACGATCATTATGCTAAGCTAACGGATGGGTCTTGTCCATCACATCATTCTCCTAATGATGTGATCCCGTTCATCAAATGACAACACATGTCTATGGTTAGGAAACTTAACCATCTTTGATTAACGAGCTAGTCTAGTACAGGCTTACTAGGGACAATGTGTTTTGTCTATGTATCTACACATGTATCAAGTTTCCGGTTAATAAAATTCTAGCATGAATAATAAACATTTATCATGATATAAGGAAATATAAAGTAACAACTTTATTATTGCCTCTAGGGCATATTTCCTTCACCCTGTACAGTTACTCTCCGGCAATGCAGAAATGAAGTGTTTAATAACAAAGAATTGCCACCACATTTGATTTCACAATGCATCAGCGAGGATTTGAAGCTCTGGGCTAACATGGCAATGAAGGAATCACACAAGATTTCTCTCCTATCTTGGGCACATATATTTTCTGGCACGTAAACTATTTACGCTCATGTACTCTCTTTTGTTGTTTTTTCCCTTCATTTCGTTTTTGTTTCTGCAAGCTTTTGCTTGTTGATTCTCGTGTGCGCCCGGACCATGGTTGGCCTTCACGACCTTTTTTAATACAAGGTAGTGATCACTACCTTGCACTTAAAAAAACTTTTGTTCTTGTGTGTTTGCTTATTGTAGCGTCTGCGCTGAGGGGATCCTCATGCGATTCATAAGCACTAAATGCGAGTATCTTAAGCACTTCTTCCCAATTTTAATTCATGTCTTTTGTGAGGTTTAGTTTTCCCTCACCTTATTTTTTTCTTCCTTCTAGTGCATAGTTGAAAATTTTGGGTATATTTTGTAAGCGAAACACCTTCCCAGATGTGCAATAAGTGCTCATGAATCAAGTTAGCCTTTTCTGCACCATATCTGTTATGGTACTTATTTCATTGTTAACTTACCTATTAAAATACTAGAAAGTATCACTTTGTAATAATGATAGTTTCTCATGGAGACTGAACAATAATTCTCCAATACTTTGAGTTGCGTACGAGCCATGTGCAGGCATCAATCAGATAATTGAGGATTTATCAAGCTATATTGCGAACATGAGTGGAGAAATGGATGGAGATGGTTGGTCATTTGTTGTGCTTTATTGCAATTTTGACAGGGGATAGCTATGATCTTGGAGATAGAGATTGCAATTCCGTTCTAGTGCTTTTGCTGGCAGCCACTCCAGAGTAAGTGAGGACCTGACCATGCACTGATTCATGTAATGCTCTATTCTTGACATGTACCTAAGTTCTCACTTCATATTTTCATGCTTTGTTTCAGTATGCTGCAGGGTGTGCTCCTGTGAGAATTGGCGATTTAGTTGCATGTGTTCAGTCAAATAATATGGAGCTTGATTCTACATATGTTGAACTCTAGCTTGTTTGGAATAAAAGATTGGGATGAGGAAGCATTGATATCTATATCATGTTTTTGCACATAATCAATTACAGTTTTGATCGGTCGCCCTTCTCTGCAATTTCTATGTGATTCCCACCTTTTCATGTATATATGAGTAATGGGAATCAATCAATGCTGAGGAGTATGTGTACTAATTTTAGGATGAAATAGATTCAAATGGGAGCATTGTTCGTCTCACTCTCCTATATATGTGTTGTACCATAATTGTGAGAATCGGAATTAGTTAATACATGATAGTCGTTTTGGGGGGAATTTTAGTACTGGGATTTTGAAAAATTATCTACATCATCCTGCTTGTAGGGACTTTGACCATGCCAAACAATTATTATGAAAGGTCGTTGCTCTTTACTGATAAAACAATCAAACTTTTCAAGGCAAATATGGCTGGCAGCGACGGTGACAATTTTGTACCACAAATTAAGGAACCTGCAGGACAAAAGAAGAAGAAGCCACCCAAGAAGGTTGGTCCTTGATCAAGCCTTTTCTTATCTCCTATGTCATAGTTTATTTGCTGCTTTGACAGGTCAATTTAACAATTTCGTAGGCAAGTGCACCGGTGAAAGATGAAGAGGAAGAAGTGGCTGATCCGAAAGGCCGCTTGGCTGCTTATAATCTTGGGGATTCCTCTCCAGAACATAGTGGTAATGGCTGTTGGCATTATGTTGTGTGTGTGAACACAAAACATCCATCTCTTACAAGTTTATGCTGATGGCGTAACCATTTGTGCAGCCAGGGAAATAGGAAAACAACGAAAAGGAAAGAAAGGGAGGAACGGACCAAACAAAAAAGGCGCAACAAAGAAGGGCATGTCATCCTTAGCTAAGATTTCCAATGAAGAGATAGCAGAGCCACATCATGAGAGCGAGGATGGGGGTCTTCCATGCAAGTTAAGAAAAAAACTAAAGGAAGAAAGCCTGTTGCCGAAAAGCCGAAGACGACTGCCATCAAAAAGAGGGCACCAGCTCAAAGCAAAGGCATGAGGCAGAAATGATGGAAGAAATATTCAAGCCTACTAATGACAACAATCTCGGTGTCCTTCTAGTGAGAAGAAGGCGCAGAGGATCAGGGCCTCTCCTTTCAAAAAGAAAAGCGGCTCGTTTTTGCAGAGTGGTGAGTGCTTCAACAGGGACAAAAAGATGTCGAGGCTCCTCCCTCCAGCAGTTTTGCTGAGATAGTTCCACCGAGAAGGACAACAAGGGAAGAGGAAGGCAAAGTAGTCTACATCGCTTTCGCGGGCGAAGATGATGAGTCCGAGGTAGATATATAAAGTGTGGTGCAACTAACTCTGTGATGTTACTTGACCCTGAGTTTTAGATCTAATTGCTGACGAATAGATGAAATACTAAAATGAAATGTTGTAAAGTGTGGTGCAACTAATTTTGTGATGTTACTGGACCTTGAGTTTTAGATCTAATTGCTGACGAATAGATGAAATAGTAAAATGAAATGTCCTATTTTCCAGTTTTGTAAAACTTTGAGAATACCAGTTCCACATTAATGTTGATTTGAAGAAATGTTTAGCTGGAAAAATGAAGGAGTGTGACATGAGTCTTTTGCAACCGGGGGGCTTCTTGGTAAGTGTTTATAAAATGTACATCCACTGCTAGAGGTTACCAGATTTCATATTAACCAAAGAAGGGAATGACACCCAGTGTTGGTATCAAACAATGATTTTGTTGGTTGTTGTTCATTTGAGATAACTATGTTGTCTGAAATGCCCGTGGTGGTTCACGGTTTAGATTGTAAACCCCTACAAAATCCTCGGTATATGTACCAATTTCCTAATTGGTAGTTTATACTCAAGCATGCTACGGCAGCCTATTTTCAAGTGTACCTCTCACTCATTGTCAAACAAGAAATACCCATTATCACAAACGACCACACATGTTGCACAATATGTCCTTAAACAAATTTAATTTTTGTTATTTATTTTATTATAAGCTGCTAAAAAACGAAGTGTATCGTCACCAAACTAACGAGCACTCAAAGCCGGTATCCAAATGGCGCAGCAAAGCATGCCTTTTCCTTCTAGTATTAATTATTCACAAGTTAGTTTTTGCATTAGATTTTGTATTGACAAATATTTTTTGGGCAATTGCACCATATCTATGTAGTTGACCCTTCACATCTTTTTAATGATGACGTTCTTTTAACTATAATAAAAAAGTTATACGATTCGTATTCATTTTCCAGACTGCATTTTCTTTCCATTAGTTTTAGATGTTTTTCTACCAATTATTTGCACTTCTGTTTTAGCAAGATTCCCGCAACAACACGCGGTGCATCATCTAGTTTTCATGAAATAGAAACTTAGGTTTTGTCACACCCATCTTGCCTCATTTTCTATATCACTATGCTCCCTAATTTTAAGGCATCATAATCAATTAAGATTGCTTATTTTGAATTGTATATATCTCGATTTTGATCAGGTATTCTTGCTGGGTGTGTGGAGGGATTTTCCACTTGGTGGGCTTTCTTGGTAAGTGGTTAGGGTGTGTGGGCTAGGGTTGTTAGTGGGAAAGTGTTTCAATGTGTTGCCATCAAGACAAAGAACAGTAGTGCGCGTGTGGCCTTTCTCGGTTGTCTTTCTATGCCACATTCTTCTATACATTTAGCTACTTTGGTAGTGCACATGGCTGATACATCTCCAATGTATCTATAATTTTGATTATTTCATGCTATTATATTATCACTTTTGTATGCTTTATATGTCATTTTATATTATTTTTATGGACTAACCTATTAAGTAGTGCTCAATGACAGTTCATGTTTTCTGCATGTTTTTGTTTCGTAGAAAAAACCATACCTACCAAAGTCCAAACACGATGAAACTTTACAGTGATATTTTCTGGAATGTAAGAGACCTTGGAAGCTTCGAGGGAGGACAAAAAGACCCACATGGGCCCCACAAGCCAGGTGGGCGCCGCCCGCTGACTTGTGGGCCCCACGTAGCTTCGATTGACCTAATTCTTGGCCTATAAATTCACATATATTCCGAAACACTCGGAGCAAGACCCGAAACAATTTTTAAGTCGCCGCAAACCTATGTTCTTCCACAATCTCATCTGGAGCCCTTTTTCGGTACTCCGCTAGAGGCGGAAATCATCGGGGAGGTTATCTTCATCAACCTTGCTGCCTCCTTGATGATGTGTGAGTAGTTCCTACATGACCTACGAGTCCATAGCAGTAGGTACATGGCTTTCTCTCTCTCTCTTTTGATCTTCAATACAATGATCTTCTCTAAGATCAATCTAACGTAATCTTTTGCGGTGTGTTTGTTGGGATCTGATGAATTTTGGGTTTATGATCAAATTATTCATTGAACTATTTTCAATCTATTGAATCCTTTCTTATGCATAATTTTATAGCTATGTATGTGTTGCAAATATGACCTAGAGGCAATAATATTTGTATTGACATATTTTCATATTCATAATCAAGGATTTTATATCCTATGTTATAACTGGTATGATCCTGGAATATGCGATTTAGTCGAAAACTCATATGCATGTGTGGTATGATAAATGGTAAATGAAAAAGGTTCCTAGGCTTGTCTATAAGACTAGCTCAAGTGTTATTGGTGATCACATTTTCCGGATCTTAGGATATCGTTAAGTGTAACGATGATCCTAATACAACATTGAGATTATGATGTTAGAAGAACGATCATATTGAATCGACCCAATCTTGTTTATTATGATTGAGTTAATATCGTCTCCATTCAATTGTAATAACACATAGTGTTAATGTGTTATATTACTCCTTAGACCATGAGATTATTGTGGTCACTTCTTACCGTACGATGGGCTTTGGGGTTGCTCAAACATCACCTGTAACACGGTGATTATAACAACAACTTATAGGTTCATCAGAAAGTTTGACAAGTGACCAGATAGCTCGAGAGTGGGATTTGCTCCTCTGGTAATGAAGAGATATTCCTAGCCCCCCCTCGGTGTGATGGCATCAATCATCATATGCCCAAACACATGTGACTTAGCCACGGGGATGTCGGAACACAATAACGAGAAAGAAGAACAAAACTAGTAACGAGGATTTTGGTATAGTGAGCATGGTGATGACTCAGGAAGATAAGATGCATCCTGGGTTTTGTAAAGTATTGTGAAGCAAAGGTAACATCGCATTATAACCAAAGGTTCACTCACATATTATTCGTGTACTCACAGGGATCGATACGGACGTCCATGGTCCCGCTGTTAGTCATTGGACGAACGGTTTCGTCCATGTCTGTGAGTTACTGAACCTACGGGGTCACAAGCTTAAGGTAATCATGATTTGCTGAGTGTTAGTAGGACAGGAGTTATGTGAATATATTTTCCAAATTATTTCATGAGTATTCAAAATAGTTTCGAGAGGATCCGGAAGCGTTTCGGGGTCATCGGAAGGGTTCCATAGAGTATCGGGCAATATCGGGTATTACCGATAAATTATATATAGGTGGGAAATGTTTTCCGGGGATGTTAATATACATATATATACATTTTATATTTAATTAAATATCAACGGGCCTTCAAAGGCCAAGAGGTGGAAGGAGTTATGGGCCACAAGGGCCCATAAGGAAGTGGCGCCCCCTTGCCATATTGGGGGCCGAATTGGACTATGGGAGGAGTCCAACTCCTTGCCCTTGGCTAGTGCCCCAAGGAGGGACTTTCCCTCCTCGGTGGCTGCCCTCTCCTCCTCCTCCAACCTACATATACTAGGTTTTTTTGCTCTATTGGATATACAATTTTGGAGCCTCCTCTAGTTCTTATAATTCTTGTTCCAGTTAGTCCTAGTTGACTAATTAGAGCTTGGCTAATCCTCTTGTCCTCATAATTAGAAGACCAGTGTGGTTCTAATCTCCTCCCTCTAATTCTCCGACGACGATTAGCTCTAGACGGCAAAGCACTGCCGGATCGTGAAGGTTGCACGCTTACAACCAAGTAGAGAGGCTGTGCTTTTGGTCTTCAGTTTGAGGGATCGTTCGTGGGTGGTATGAGGGACTCTAAGTATGATCTATAATGACAAGTTCTTCTTCCGCTGCAACTAGGTGATGGTAATGATCGTGAACCCAACCCATTATGCGTCTTCATATTGATCTTGGATGATCGTAGATGCAATTTTTTTTGTTTTCTACTAGTTTCGCAAAAGTGGCATCATGAGAGGTTTTATGAGTAGATGCAGGTTGCGCTCTAGATCACATGTGATCGTGAGGGTTAATGTTCTTGCTATGCTTCCCCCGAGTGTTGCTTCGGTTCAATTCATCGACGACATGGTGTCGCTTCTTACAAGGTTCTAACAATCGATCGGCTCTGGCATACACAGGAGGGTCCCTTAGATAGATGATCTTCTAGGGGGTCACACTTATTTGACGAAGTTTAGTGTGGAGCTAGAGATTTTTAATTAAGTCTCTTGTTTTACACACCCTGAAACTTAATCTAGCATCAAGAATCGTCGCCTTAATTGTGGACATGGGTAGCTAGTGTTACTTGTTAAAACTGGTTAACCATGTAACTAAAATTTTGCTAAAACCAATTAGAGGACGTCTAACTTGGTTTTGCAGGGTCTGCATATGATGTGGTATAGCCTTCGTTGTGATAATGAGTTTATGTATGAGATGGTTTTATGTTGTAATGTTAAGTGGCCTGCTGAAAGCACAAGTGCTCCCTGCGCGATTTTGGCAATTAATGTCAACATATATCTTGTTGGACTAATGCTTTTATCTACACTACAAAAAATACACTTACGTGATGATACGTGTTTGCCACAGTAGGTCACGTTTTCTGTCATGCAGGTACATCCATGACGATTTTATGACAGAATCAAGATAGTCATACCTGTGCTATCGTAGAAGTGTTCCATGACAATACCAAAATTATCATCACGGAAGTGTCCACTTCCATGACAATAAATGACGCATCATGAAGTGCTTTCGTCAAGGGTAACCGACACTTGGCATTGTAACATCCCAATTTTCAATTTGGATATTATACATAGGTCATCATATGCATACCATATTTTATTTGCATTTTGGTTGTGATCCTAGAAATCTTAAGCAACTCAAGGACCCAAGGAGAGAGTTGGGGATTTCATTTATTTTCATATTTGAATTTTTCTCAAATTTGAAAAGGGGATCAATTTGGTTTTAATATTTTTCTCTCCAATTATTTCCAAAATTTAAATTAAAAGAGTGAAGATAATATAACTTCTTCAAAAAAGAGAGGAATATTGGAGGAAAAATTTAAAATCAAATAAGTATTTTATTTGGATTTTATTTGAGATTTTATTTGAATTAGAAAAATATGCATTTTTGAAAATTGCATTTTAGGACAAAAAATGTTCACTTTGTTCTAAATATTTTACTTGATGGTGAAAATTGTTTTTGGCATCTTTTTCTTGAATTTTTTTATATTTATTAGGATTTTTATTCAGGCGAAATTCTTTAAAACAAAATTCCGTCCGACTAGGCCAAAGGCCCAGCCGAGCCGTGCCGAAGCCCGCGTCGCCGCCGCCTTCCTCCCTCCGTGCGCCGCACAGACGTCGAGGAGAGTCCGAGCCGGACTCTCGCTCGCGCCGCCCCCTCCAAGCCGCGACGCCGCCCCGACCCCGACCCCGCCGCGTCCTCTCCACCTCAACCCGCCCCGCCGTTGCCCGCCGCCGCAGGATCTCGACGGATCTCGCCGCCGCCGTTTTTTTGTTGAATCGGTAAAACCGACAAAACCGTCGCCCCGATTTTCTTGTTAGATCGGTTTAGTTTAGTTTTTCGGTTTCGCTAATTAGCGAGCGTTCACTCGAACATCACTGTTAGCGAACATGTTCGCCCGTTTGTCCCTAATAGCGAATGTTCGTTCGATAGTCTTTTTCTTTTATTTTTATTTTCAGGCAGGGACCTATCCACGATTACTTTTATCGTAGGTTAGCCCCTGATCTTCAAATGCTCGCAACTTTTCGCTCGCTTGTCCAAATCTAGTGAAACCAATGCCAAAATCTTCGTCTCGGACCCTCTTTCCAGTTAACCAACTTGAACATGATTTTGACAATTTAAAATTTGGTTGCAAGCAGATTTGAATTTGAATTTCTTTTGACCACAGTTAGAGTTTCATAGCTTCGATTTGATTGATTCTTTTTGCAAATCGAAGCTCTTCTCTTGTACTTTCGATTTGGATCTTTTATCTTGAGTTTTACCCTTGCATCTATTGCTTGAGTGCTTATGTATGCTATTGTTTGTTTGTGATAGAGTTTTCGGTGTGCGAAGCGTGCTACTACGAGTCACTAGGGTTTTCAGATCATCAGCAAGGCAAGTAACACTTTGATCATACCCCTTTATTACCCAGTTTTATGCATTAGTTTCAAACCCTCAAACATTGCATGAGTAGGAACTGTTTAACATGTGGGTTTTGGGAAGTAGTTGTTGAGGTAGTACCTATTGCCCTTTTCAATTAAACCCTGGGAGTTACTTCTACGTTATGCTTATACTGCTATGCTATGCTCGTAGACGTGGTTTGGTTTGAGTGATTCATGACAGTTGTGAGCATTATTATGAACTAAGGGTTTATTTAAGGTGGCTACTTTAACACACATCTGGGTGGATTGTTTGTGGGCACCTGGGGTAATCCAGTGTTGTCCAAGGAGATCCCGGGAATCCGTGTGATCATCCTATGGTCCGCCACCCAGGCTCAAAGGGATCATAAAAATTTTCATGCTAGAAACTTCCGTGTGCAGCCACAAGCCATTATGGGCTCTAGCATAGTTGAGTATGTTGCGGGACCTCTTTCAGTGATAAACTAGTAGATGTAGGGGATTGTAGGTGGTACGGTTTACCCGTCGAAAGGGCTAATGTTTCTGAAAGACTGTGTCTCGGTCATCCGTTTCTCAAACACCATGTAGCGCGAGAAATCCAATGGAGGAGATCGAGTCTTGTGGGGAAAAGTGCGCAAACCTCTGCAGAGTGTACAAACTAATCATGGTTAGCCATGTCCTCGATTATGGACATCTTGAGTATCTGGTACTTGAATTATTATGTTGATCTCATCACTTTACTTAATTAATTTGTTGGGTTAATGATTATTAATTTTGGGATCGAGATGGGGTTACCATGCTCAATGTTTTCAACAAACTTGTAGTTAAATAAAATATATTCCTTTGTTGTAGGGAAAAACTAGCTTTCTACAAAATAACCATAGAGCCTCCACCAGCCAAATATGCATATAGTTATAGCTGCTACTTGTTCATTGCTCTATAGTGTTATTTTGCCAGCATATTCCTTGTGCTGACCCGCTTCGGGCTACAACGTATTATGTTGCAGACTTTTCAGACAAAGAGTAAGGTGCGCTAGGTCATTGTCTTGCACTCAGCTATGCCGTTGGAGTTGATGGACTCATTTTACCTTTGAAGCCTTCGCTGTTATCTTCATTACATGGCCTTCAACCATATTATTGTAATAAGTACTCTCTTTTGAGGTATTCGATGTAATAAGTGTGTGATTGAACTTTGTTATAAATCCTTCAAGTACTGTGTGCATCAGCATTACCGATCCAGGGATGACAGTTATGCATAGAGATTTGACCGTTTGAGGTCAGATCGCTAGAAGATGGTATCAGAGCACATGCTAACTGTAGGACGCGACCAATAAGATGAGCCATATGACACTCTTCTCTACTCATTTCTGAATCTTCTCCACTTTCCACTCTATAGATGGCGGAATCAAGGAACAAGTTTGCTCAACCGGATGAAGACACCCCTTTTGGACGACACTTGAAGGAGGCCACTAGATACCTGAACATCGAAATACCGAGCTTCACCGGGACCTACACCACTGATACGTCTCCAACGTATCTATATTTTTTGATTGCTCCATGCTATATTATCTACTATTTTAGACATTATTGGGCTTTATTATCCACTTTTATACTATTTTTGGGACTAACCTATTAACCGGAGGCCCAACCCAGAATTGTTGTTTTTTTTGCCTATTTCAGAGTTTCGTAGAAAAGGAATATCAAACGGAGTCCAAACGGAATGAAACCTTCGGGAACGTGATTTTCGGAACGAACATGATCCAGGAGACTTGGACCCTACGTCAAGAAATAAAGGAGGAAGCCACGAGGTAGGGGGCGCGCCTACCCCCCCAGCGCGCCCTCCACCCTCATGGGCCCCCTATTGCTCCACCGATGTACTCCTTCCTCCTATATATACCTACGCACCCCCAAACAATCAGATACGGAGCCAAAAACCAAATTCCACCGCCGCAACCTTCTGTATCCACGAGATCCCATCTTGGGGCCTGTTCTGGAGCTCCGCCGGAGGGGGCATCCATCACGGAGGGCTTCTACATCAACACCATAGCCTCTCCGATGAAGTGTGAGTAGTTTACCTCAGACCTTCGGGTCCATAGTTACTAGCTATATGGCTTCCTCTCTCTTTTTGGATCTCAATACAATGTTCTCCCCCTCTCTTGTGGAGATCTATTCGGTGTAATCTTCTTTTTGCGGTGTGTTTGTGTTGGGGAACGTAGCAGAATTTTAAAATTTTCTAAGCATCACCAAGATCTATCTATGGAGTCATCTAGCAACGAGGGAGAGAGGAGTGCATCTACATACCCTTGTAGATCACGAGCGGAAGCGTTCAAGAGAACGGGGTTGATGGAGTCGTACTCGTCGTGATCCAAATCACCGAAGATCCTAGCGCCGAACGGACGGCACCTCTGCGTTCAACACACGTACGGAGCGAGGACGTCTCCCGCGCCTTGATCCATCAAGGAGGAGGGAGAGGTTGAGGAAGAGGGCTCCAACAGCAGCACGACGGCGTGGTGGTGGTGAAGCTGTAGTACTCCGGCAGGGCTTCGCCAAGCTCTTACGGAGGAGGAGAGGTGTTGGGGAGGGGAGGGGCTGCGCCTTGGATGTTGTGTGCAGCCCTCCGCTTGCCCCTCTATTTATAGGGGAAGGAGGAAGGGGGACGGCCCCCTCTAGATGAGATCTAGAGGGGGGGGGGGGCGACCAAGGGGACGGGGCTTGCCCCCCAAGCAAGGGGGGCGCCCCTTTAGGGTTCCCCCCCAACCCTAGGCGCATGGGCCCAAGGGGGGGATGCGGCCAGCCCATGTAGGGCTGGTTCCCCTTTCCTCTACAGCCCATTAGGCCCTCCGGGAGAGGTGGCCCCTCCCGGTGGACCCCCGGAACCCCTCCGGTGGCCCCGGTACAATACCGATATGCCCCCGAACCTTTCCGGTGACCGTATGACAACTTCCTATATATAAATCTTCACCTCCGGACCATTTCGGAACTCCTCGTGACGTCCGGGATCTCATCCGGGACTCCGAACAACATTCGGTAATCACATACAAGTCTTCCTAACAACCCTAGCGTCACCGAACCTTAAGTGTGTAGACCCTACGGGTTCGGGAGACATGCAGACATGACCGAAACGACTCTCCGGTCAATAACCAACAGCGGGATCTGGATACCCATGTTGGCTCCCACATGCTCCTCGATGATCTCATTGGATGAACCACGATGTCGAGGATTCAATCAATCCGTATACAATTCCCTTTGCCAATCGGTACGTTACTTGCCCGAGACTCGATCGTCGGTATCCCAATACCTTGTTCAGTCTCGTTACCGGCAAGTCACTTTACTCGTACCGTAATGCATGATCCCGTGATCAACCACTTGATCACATTGAGCTCATTATGATGATGCATTACCGAGTGGGCCCAGAGATACCTCTCCGTCATACGGAGTGACAAATCCCAGTCTCGATTCGTGCCAAACCAACAGACACTTTTGGAGATACCTGTAATGTACCTTTATAGTCACCCAGTTACGTTGTGACATTTGGCACACCCAAGGCACTCCTACGGTGTCCGGGAGTTGCACAATCTCATGGTATAAGGAAATGATACTTGACATTCAGAAAAGCTACAGCAAACGAACTACACGATATTTGAGCTATGCTTAGGATTGGGTCTTGTCCATCACATCATTCTCCTAATGATGTGATCCCGTTATCAATGACATCCAATGTCCATAGTCAGGAAACATGACTATCTTTTGATCAACGAGCTAGTCAACTAGAGGCTCACTAGGGACGTGTTGTGGTCTATGTATTCACACATGTATTACGATTTCCGGATAACACAATTATAGCATGAACAATAGACAATTATCATGAACAAAGAAATATAATAATAACCATTTTATTATTGCCTCTAGGGCATATTTCCAATAGTCTCCCACTTGCACTAGAGTCAATATTCTAGTTACATTGTGATGAATCGAACACCCATGCAGTTCTGGTGTTGATCATGTTTTGCTCCAGGGAGAGGTTTAGTCAACGGATCTGCTACATTCAGGTCCGTATGTACTTTACAAATCTCTATGTCTCCATTTTGAACACTTTCACGAATGGAGTTGAAGCGACGCTTGATATGCCTGGTCTTCCTATGAAACCTGGGCTCCTTGGCAAGGGCAATAGCTCCAGTGTTGTCACAGAAGAGAGTCATCGGGCCCGACGCATTGGGTATGACTCCTAGGTCGGTAATGAACTCCTTCACCCAGACTGCTTCTTGTGCTGCCTCCGAGGCTGCCATGTACTCCGCTTCACATGTAGATCCCGCCACAACGCTTTGCTTGCAACTGCACCAGCTTACTGCCCCACCATTCAAAATATACACGTATCCGGTTTGTGACTTAGAGTCATCCAGATCTATGTCGAAGCTAGCATCGACATAACCCTTTACGACGAGCTCTTCATCACCTCCATAAACGAGAAACATTTCCTTGGTCCTTTTCAAGTACTTCAGGATATCCTTGACCGCTGTCCAGTGTTCCATGCCGGGATTACTTTGGTACCTTCCTACCAAACTTACGGCAAGGTTTACATTAGGTCTGGTACACAGCATAGCATACATGATAGACCCTATGGACGAGGCATAGGGGACGACACTCATATTTTCTCTATCTTCTGCCGTGGTCGGGCATTGAGCTGTGCTCAATCTCGTACCTTGCAATACAGGCAAGAACCCCTTCTTTGACTGATCCATTTTGAAATTCTTCAATATCTTGTCAAGGTACGTACTCTGTGAAAGACCAATGAGGCGTCTTGATCTATCTCTATAGATCTTGATGCCTAATATATAAGCAGCTTCTCCAAGGTCCTTCATTGAAAAACACTTATTCAAGTAGGCCTTTATGCTTTCCAAGAATTCTATATCATTTCCCATCAACAGTATGTCATCCACATACAATATGAGAAATGCTACAGCGCTCACACTCACTTTCTTGTAAATGCAGGCTTCTCCATAAGTCTGCATAAACCCAAACACTTTGATCATCTCATCAAAACGAATATTCCAACTCCGAGATGCTTGCACCAACCCATAAATCGAGCGTTGGAGCTTGCACACCTTGTAAGCATTCTTAGGATCGACAAAACCTTCTGGCTGCATCATATACAATTCTTCCTTAAGGAAACCATTAAGGAATGACGTTTTGATGTCCATTTGCCATATCTCATAATCATAGAATGCGGCAATTGCTAACATGATTCGGACGGACTTCAGCTTCGCTACGGGTGAGAAAGTCTCATCATAGTCAACCCCTTGAACTTGTCGATAACCCTTAGCGACAAGCCGAGCTTTATAGATGGTCACATTACCATCCGCGTCTGTCTTCTTCTTAAAGATCCATTTATTTCGATGGCTCGCCGATCAATGGGCAAGTCAGTCAAAGTCCATACTTCGTTTTCATACATGGATCCTATCTCAGATTTCATGGCTTCCAGCCATTTGTCGGAATCCGGGCCCGCCATCGCTTCTTCATAGTTCGAAGGTTCACCGTTGTCTAACAACATGATTTCCAAGACAGGGTTGCCGTACCACTCTGGTGTGGAACATGTCCTTGTGGACCTATGAAGTTCAGTAGCAACTTGATCTGAAGTTTCATGATCATCATCATCAACTTCCTCTCTAGTCGGTGCAGGCACCTCAGGAACATTTTCTTGAGCTGCGCCACTTACCGGTTCAAGAGGTAATACTTCATCAAGTTCTACCTTCCTCCCACTTATTTCTTTCAAGAGAAACTCTTTCTCTAGAAAGGACCCATTCTTGGCAACAAAGATCTTGCCTTTGGATCTGAGGTAGAAGGTATACCCAACAGTTTCTTTAGGGTATCCTATGAAGACGCATTTTTCCGACTTGGGTTGGAGCTTTTCAGGTTGAAGTTTCTTGACATAAGCATCACATCCCCAAACTTTTAGAAACGAAAGCTTAGGTTTCTTCCCAAACCATAATTCATACGGTGTATTCTCAACGGATTTTGACGGAGCCCTATTTAAAGTGAATGCGGCAGTCTCTAAAGCATAGCCCCAAGATGACAGCGGTAAATCGGTAAGAGACATCATAGATCGTACCATATCTAATAGAGTGCGATTACGACGTTCGGACACACCATTACGCTGAGGTGTTCTAGGCGGCGTGAGTTGTGAAACTATTCCACATTTTCTTAAGTGTGTGCCAAATTCGTGACTCAAGTATTCTCCCCCACGATCTGATCGCAAGAACTTGATTTTCCTGTCACGTTGATTCTCAACCTCACTCTGAAATTCCTTGAACTTTTTAAAGGTCTCAGACTTGTGTTTCATTAAGTAGACATACCCATATCTACTCAAGTCATCAGTGAGGGTGAGAACATAACGATAGCCACCGCGAGCCTCAACACTCATCGGACCGCACACATCAGTATGTATGATTTCCAATAAGTTGGTTGCTCGCTCCATTGTTCCTGAGAACGGAGTCTTGGTCATTTTACCCATGAGGCATGGTTCGCACGTGTCAAATGATTCGTAATCAAGAGACTCTAAAAGTCCATCTGCATGGAGCTTCTTCATGCGTTTGACACCTATGTGACCAAGGCGGCAGTGCCACAAGTATGTGGGACTATCATTATCAACCTTACATCTTTTGGTATTCACACTATGAATATGTGTAGCATTACGCTCGAGATTCATTAAGAATAAACCATTCACCATCGGAGCATGACCATAAAACATATCTCTCATATAATAGAACAACCATTATTCTCGGATTTAAATGAGTAGCCATCTCGAATTAAATGAGATCCTGATACAATGTTCATGCTCAAAGCTGGCACTAAATAACAATTATTGGGGTTTAAAACTAATCCCGTAGGTAAATGTAGAGGTAGCGTGCCGACGGCGATCACATCGACCTTGGAACCATTCCCGACGCGCATCGTCACCTCGTCCTTCGCCAGTCTCTGCTTATTCCGCAGCTCCTGCTTTGAGTTACAAATGTGAGCAATCGCACTGGTATCAAATACCCAGGAGCTACTACGAGTACTGGTAAGGTACACATCAATTACATGTATATCACATATACCTTTCGTGTTGCCGGCCTTCTTGTCCGCTAAGTATTTGTGGCAGTTCCGCTTCCAGTGACCACTTCCCTTGCAATAAAAACACGCAGTCTCGGGCTTGGGTCCATTCTTTGGCTTCTTCTCAGCAGCTTGCTTACCGGGCGCGGCAACTCCCTTGCCGTCCTTCCTGAAGTTCTTCTTACCCTTGCCTTTCTTGAACTTAGTGGTTTTATTCACCATCAACACTTGATGTTCCTTTTTGACTTCTACCTCTGCTGATTTCAGCATTGAATATACCTCAGGAATGGTCTTTTCCATCCCCTGCATATTGAAGTTCATCACAAAGCTCTTGTAGCTCGGTGGAAGCGACTGAAGGATTCTGTCAATGACCGCGTCATCCGGGAGATTAACTCCCAGCTGAGTCAAGCGGTTATGCAACCCAGACATTTTGAGTATGTGCTCACTGACAGAACTATTTTCCTCCATCTTACAGCTGAAGAACTTGTCGGAGACTTCATATCTCTCGACCCGGGCATGAGCTTGAAAAACCATTTTCAGCTCTTCGAACATCTCATATGCTCCGTATCTCTCAAAACGCTTTTGGAGCCCCGGTTCTAAGCTGTAAAGCATGCCGCACTGAACGAGGGAGTAATCATCAGCACGTGACTGCCAAGCGTTCATAACATCTTGGTTCTGTGGGATGGGTGCGTCACCTAGCGGTGCTTCTAGGACATAATCTTTCTTGGCAGCTATGAGGATGATCCTCAGGTTCCGGACCTAGTCCGTATAGTTGCTGCCATCGTCTTTCAGCTTGGTTTTCTCTAGGAACGCGTTGAAGTTGAGGACAACGTTGGCCATTTGATCTACAAGACATATTGTAAAGATTTTAGACTAAGTTCATGATAATTAAGTTCATCTAATCAAATTATTCAATGAACTCCCACTCAGATAGACATCCCTCCAGTCATCTAAGTATAACATGATCCGAGTTAACTAGGCCGTGTCCGATCATCACGTGAGACGGACTAGCCAACATCAGTGAACATCTTCATGTTGATCATATCTTCTATACGACTCATGCTCGACCTTTCGGTCTTCTGTGTTCCAAGGCCATGTCTGTACATGCTAGGCTCGTCAAGTCAACCTAAGTGTATTGCGTGTGTAAATCTGGCTTACACCCGTTGTATTCAAACGTTAGAATCTATCACACCCGATCATCACGTGGTGCTTCGAAACAACGAACCTTAGCAATGGTGCATAGTTAGGGGGAACACTTTCTTGAAATTATTATGAGGGATCATCTTATTTAAGCTACCATTGTTCTAAGCAAATAAGATGTAAAACATGATAAACATCACATGCAATCAAACAGTGACATGATATGGTCAATATCATTTGCTCCTTTTGATCTCCATCTTCGGGGCTCCATGATCATCGTTGTCACCGGCATGACACCATGATCTCCATCATCGTGTCTTCTTGAAGTTGTCTCGTCATCTATTACTTCTACTACTATGGCTAACACTTAAGCAATAAAGTAAAGTAATTACATGACGTTTATGTTGACACGCAGGTCATAAATAAATAAAGACAACTCCTATGGCTCCTGCCGGTTGTCATACTCATCAAAATGCAAGTCGTGATTCCTATTACAAGAACATGATCATTTCATACATCACATATATCATTCACCACATTCTTTGGCCATATCACATCACAAAACACTTGCTGCAAAAACAAGTTAGACGTCCTCTAATTGTTGTTGCAAGTTTTTACGTGGCTGCTATAGGATTCTAGCAAGAACGTTTCTTACCTACGCCAAAACCACAACGTGAATTGCCAATTTCTATTTACCCTTCATAAGGACCCTGTTCATCGAATCCGACCGACTAAAGTGGGAGAGACAGACACCCGCCAGCCACCTTATGCAACTAGTGCATGTCAGTCGGTGGAACCAGTCTCACGTAAGCGTACGTGTAAGGTTGGTCCGGGCTGCTTCATCCCATGATGCTGCCGAATCAAGATAAGACTAGTAACGGCAAGCAAATTGACAATATCGACGCCCACAACTACTTTTGTGTTCTACTCGTGCATAGAAACTACGCATAAACCTAGCTCATGATGCCACTGTTGGGGAACATAGCAGAATTTTAAAATTTTCTACGCATCACCAAGATCTATCTATGGAGTCATCTAGCAACGAGGGAGAGAGGAGTGCATCTACATACCCTTGTAGATCACGAGCGGAAGCGTTCAAGAGAACGGGGTTGATGGAGTCGTACTCGTCGTGATCCAAATCACCGAAGATCCTAGCGCCGAACGGACGGCACCTCCGCGTTCAACACACGTACGGAGCCAGGACGTCTCCCGCGCCTTGATCCATCAAGGAGGAGGGAGAGGTTGAGGAAGAGGGCTCCAACAGCAGCACGACGGCGTGGTGGTGGTGAAGCTGTAGTACTCCGGCAGGGCTTCGCCAAGCTCTTACGGAGGAGGAGAGGTGTTGGGGAGGGGAGGGGCTGCGCCTTGGATGTTGTGTGCAGCCCTCCGCTTGCCCCTCTATTTATAGGGGAAGGAGGAAGGGGGACGGCCCCCTCTAGATGAGATCTAGAGGGGGGGGGGGCGACCAAGGGGACGGGGCTTGCCCCCCAAGCAAGGGGGGCGCCCCTTTAGGGTTCCCCCCCAACCCTAGGCGCATGGGCCCAAGGGGGGGATGCGGCCAGCCCATGTAGGGCTGGTTCCCCTTTCCTCTACAGCCCATTAGGCCCTCCGGGAGAGGTGGCCCCTCCCGGTGGACCCCCGGAACCCCTCCGGTGGCCCCGGTACAATACCGATATGCCCCCGAACCTTTCCGGTGACCGTATGACAACTTCCTATATATAAATCTTCACCTCCGGACCATTCCGGAACTCCTCGTGATGTCCGGGATCTCATCCGGGACTCCGAACAACATTCGGTAATCACATACAAGTCTTCCTAACAACCCTAGCGTCACCGAACCTTAAGTGTGTAGACCCTACGGGTTCGGGAGACATGCAGACATGACCGAAACGACTCTCTGGTCAATAACCAACAGCGGGATCTGGATACCCATGTTGGCTCCCACATGCTCCTCGATGATCTCATCGGATGAACCACGATGTCGAGGATTCAATCAATCCGTATACAATTCCCTTTGTCAATCGGTACGTTACTTGCCCGAGACTCGATCGTTGGTATCCCAATACCTTGTTCAGTCTCGTTACCGGCAAGTCACTTTACTCGTACCGTAATGCATGATCCCGTGATCAACCACTTGATCACATTGAGCTCATTATGATGATGCATTACCGAGTGGGCCCAGAGATACCTCTCCGTCATACGGAGTGACAAATCCCAGTCTCGATTCGTGCCAAACCAACAAACACTTTTGGAGATACCTGTAATGTACCTTTATAGTCACCCAGTTACGTTGTGACGTTTGGCACACCCAAGGCACTCCTACGGTGTCCGGGAGTTGCACAATCTCATGGTCTAAGGAAATGATACTTGACATTCAGAAAAGCTACAGCAAACGAACTACACGATCTTTGAGCTATGCTTAGGATTGGGTCTTGTCCATCACATCATTCTCCTAATGATGTGATCCCGTTATCAATGACATCCAATGTCCATAGTCAGGAAACCATGGCTATCTTTTGATCAATGAGCTAGTCAACTAGAGGCTCACTAGGGACGTGTTGTGGTCTATGTATTCACACATGTATTACGATTTCCGGATAACACAATTATAGCATGAACAATAGACAATTATCATGAACAAAGAAATATAATAATAACCATTTTATTATTGCCTCTAGGGCATATTTCCAACAGTTTGTTGAGACCAATGAATTGTGGGTTTATGATCAAGATTATCTATGAACAATATTTGAATCTTCTCTGAATTCTTTTAAAGTCTCTTCGAATTATCAGTTTGGTTTGGCCTACTAGATTGATCTTTCTTGCAATGGGAGAAGTGCTTAGCTTTGGGTTCAATCTTGCAGTGTCCTTTCCCAGTGACAGTAGGGGCAGCAAGGCACATATTGTATTGTTGCCATCGAGGATAACAAGATGGTTTTTTTATCATATTGCATGAATTTATCCCTCTACTTCATGTTATCTTACTTAAGGAGTTACTCTGTTTTCATGAACTTAATACTCTAGATGCATGCTAGATAGCGGTCGATGAGTGAAGTAATAGTAGTAGATGCAAGCAGGAGTCGGTCTACTTGTCTCGGACGTGATGCCTATATACATGATCATACCTAGATATCCTCATAACTATGCTCAATTCTGTCAATTGCTCAACAGTAATTCATTCACCCACCGTAAAATACTTATGCTCTTGAGAGAAGCCACTAGTGAAACCTATGCCCCCCGGGTATATCTTCATCATATTAATCTTCCAATACTTAGTTATTTCCTTTGCTTTTTACTTTGCTTTTATTTTACTTTGCATCTTTATCACAAAAATACCAAAAATATTATCCTATCATATCTATCAGATCTCACTCTCGTAAGTGACCATGAAGGGATTGACAACCCCTTATCGCGTTGGTTGCGAGGAGTTATTTGCTTTGTGCAGGTACGAGGGACTCGCGCGTAGCCTCCTACTGGATTGATACCTTGGTTCTCAAAAACTGAGGGGAATACTTACGCTACTTTGCTGCATCATCCTTTCCTCTTCAAGGAAATCCAACACAGTGCTCAAGAGGTAGCAAGAAGATTTCTGGCGCCGTTGCCGGGGAGTCTACGCAAAAGTCAAGATACCAAGTACCCATCACAACCCTTATCTCCCGCATTACATTATTTGCCATTTGCCTCTCATTTTCCTATCCCCCACTTCACCCTTGCCGTTTTATTCGCCCTCTCTCTCTCTCTATCCCCCCTCTCTTTCTCTATTTGCCTCTTTTTGCCCACTTGCTCTTTGTTTGCTTGTGTGTTGGTTTGCTTGTTTGTCACAATGGCTCTACCTAGATTTGGTGATCTTCACCTTAAAAGGTTAGAAGAGATTGAAAGCAATGTCAGGAGTTTTATGATTTTGCAATTTGAGCATAATAATTTCTTCAGAAACGAGCTTAAGGAACAGAAAAGTTTTATGAGTTTTATGAATAAAGAGCTCGATGATATGTCTAAAGAATTTGATGGTTTAAGATCCCAAATTGCTCGTCTTGAGAAATTGACTGCTGAAATTTCGGATAAGCAGGCTACCTTAGTTAATAGGATGGCCGCTAAACCAGATTTTTATGAAAATAAAGATGAAGATGTAAAAGTTATTGATGTGTCCCCTATTAAATCTTTGTTTTGCAATATGAATCTTGATAATGATGGGACTGAATATGATCCACCTTTACCTAGAAGGTGTTCCAAAAATTCAGAGTTTTTAGATCTTGATGCTAAATTTGATGAAAGTGGGATTGAAGAAATTAAAACCCTAGATGTTGCTAAACCCACTATTTTGGATTTCAAGGAATTTAATTATGAAAATTGCTCTTTGATTGATTGTATTTCCTTGTTGCAATCCGTGCTAAATTCTCCTCATGCTTATAGTCAAAATAAAGCGTTTACTAAACATATCGTTGATGCCTTGATGCAATCTTATGAAGAAAAACTTGAGTTGGAAGTTTCTATCCCTAGAAAACTTTATGATGAGTGGGAACCAACTATTAAAATTAAGATTAAAGATCATGAGTTATATGCTTTATGTGATTTGGGTGCTAGTGTTTCCACGATTCCAAAGACTTTGTGTGATTTGTTAGGTTTCTGTGATTTTGATGATTGCTCTTTAAACTTGCACCTTGAGGATTCCACTATTAAGAAACCAATGGGAAGAATCAATGATGTTCTTATTGTCGCAAATAGGAATTATGTGCCCGTAGATTTTATTGTTCTTGACATAGATTGCGATCCTTCATGTCCTATTATCCTTGGTAGACCTTTCCTTAGAACGATTGGTGCAATTATTGATATGAAGGAAGGAAATATTAGATTCCAATTTCTGTTAAGGAAAGGCATGGAACACTTTCCTAGAAAGAAAATTAAATGACCTTATGAATCTATTATGAGAGCCACTTATGGATTGCCTACCAAAGATGGCAATACCTAGATTTATCATTGCTTTTTATGCCTAGCTAGGGGCGTTAAACGATAGCACTTGTTGGGAGGCAACCCAATTTTATTTTTATTCCTTGATTTTTGCTCCTGTTTAGTAATAAATAATTTACCTAGCCTCTGTTTTGGTTGTTTTTTTTGTGTTTAATTAGTGTTTGTGCCAAGTAGAACCGTTGGGAAGACTTGGGGAAAGTCTTGTTATCTTGCTGTAAAAAACAGAAACTTTAGTGCTCACGAGAACTGCTGCGATTGTTATTTGGAAAGTGATATTTAGTTAATTATTTTTGCAGATGATTAATAGATAAATTCCTCACGTCCAGCAATTTATTTTAGAATTTTTGGTGTTCCAGATCTTGCGCTAGTTACAGATTACTACAGATTCTTCTGTTTTTGACAGATTCTGTTTTTCGTGTGTTGTTTGCTTATTTTGATGAATCTATGGCTAGTAAAATAGTTTATAAACCATAGAGAAGTTGGAATACATTAGGTTTAACACCAATATAAATAAATAATGATTTCATTGCAGTACCTTGAAGTGGTCTTTTGTTTTCTTTCGCTAACGGAGCTCACAAGATTTTCTACTTTAAGTTTTGTGTTGTGAAGTTTTCAAGTTTTGGGTAAAGATTTGATGGATTATGGAACAAGGAGTGGAAAGAGCCTAAGCTTGGGATGCCCATGGCACCCCCAATATAATCTAAGTACGCCTAAAAGCCAAAGCTTGGGGATGCCCCGAAAGGCATCCCCTCTTTCATCTACTTCCATCGGTAACTTTACTTGGAGCTATATTTTTATTCACCACATGATATGTGTTTTGTTTGGAGCGTCTTGTATGATTTGAGTCTTTGCTTTTTATTTACCATAATCATCCTTTCTGTACACACCTTTTGAGAGAGCCATACATGATTTGGAATTTGTTAGAATACTCTATGTGCTTCACTTATATCTTTTGAGTTATATAGTTTTGCTCTTGTACTTCACTTATATATTTTAGAGCATGGTGGTGGATTTGTTTTATAGAAACTGTTGATCTCTCATGCTTCACTTAGATTATTTTGAGAGTCTTAAATAGCATGGTAATTTGCTTAAATAATCCTAATATGCTAGGTATTCAAGATTAGTAAAAAATTTCTTATGAGTGTTTTGAATACTAAGAGAAGTTTGATGCTTGATGATTGTTTTGAGATATGGAGGTAATAATATCAAAGTCGTGCTAGTTGAGTAGTTGTGAATTTGAGAAATGCTTGTGTTGAAGTTTGCAAGTCCCGTAGCATGCACGTGTGGTAAACGTTATGTAACAAATTTGAAACATGAGGTGTTCTTTGATTGTCCTCCTTATGAGTGGCGGTCGGGGACGAGCGATGGTCTTTTCCAACCAATCTATCCCCCTAGGAGCATGCGCGTAGTGCTTGGTTTTTGATGACTTGTAGATTTTTGCAATAAGTATGTGAGTTCTTTATGACTAATGTCGAGTCCATGGATTATACGCACTATCACCCTTCCATCATTGCTAGCCTCTTCGGTACCGTGCATTGCCCTTTCTCACATTGAGAGTTGGTGCAAACTTCGCCGGTGCATCCAAACCCCATGATATGATACGCTCTTTCACACATAAACCTCCTTATATCTTCCTCAAAACAGCCACCATACCTACCTATTATGGCATTTCCATAGCCATTCCGAGATATATTGTCATGCAACTTTCCACCATTCCGTTTATCATGACACATTCATCATTGTCATATTGCTTAGAATGATCATGTAGTTGACATAGTATTTGTGGCAAAGCCATCGTTCATAATTCTTTCATACATGTCACTCTTGGTTCATTGCATATCCCGGTACACCGCCGGAGGCATTCATATAGAGTCATCTTTTGTTCTAGCATCGAGTTGTAAATAAATAGAAGTGTGATGATCATCATTTTCTAGAGCATTGTCCCAAGTGAGGAATTAAAAAAATGGAGAGAAAGGCCATTAAAAAAAGAAGAGAAGGCCAAAAAAGAGAGATAGAAAAGGAGAGAAGGGACAATGCTACTATCCTTTGCCACACTTGTGCTTCAAAGTAGCACCATAATCTTCATGATAGAGAGTCTTTTGTTTTGTCACTTTCATATACTAGTGGGAATTTTTCATTATAGAACTTGGCTTGTATATTCCAACAATGGCCTCCTCAAGTGCCCTAGGTCTTTGTGAGCAAGCAAGTTGGATGCACACCCACTTAGTTTCTTTTGTTGAGCTTTCATACATTTATAGCTCTATTGCATCCGTTGCATGGCAATCCCTACTCCTTGCATTAACATCAATCGATGGGCATCTCCATAGCCCATTGATTAGCCTCGTTGATGTGAGACTTTCTCCTTTTTTGTCTTCTCCACATAACCCCATCATCATATTCTATTCCACCCATAGTGCTATGTCCATGGCTCGCGCTCATATATTGCGTGAAAGTTTATAGGCTTGAGATTACTAAAGTATGAAACAATTGCTTGGCTTGTCATCGGGGTTGTGCATGATGAGAGCATTCTTGTGTGACGGAAATGGAGCATGACTAAACTATTTGATTTTGTAGGGATGAACTTTCTTTGGCCATGTTATTTTGAGAAGACATAATTTCTTAGTTAGTATGCTTGAAGTATTATTATTTTTATGTCAAAATGAACTTTTATCTTGAATCTTCCGGATCTGAATATTCATACCACAATTAAGAAGAATTATATTAAAATTATGCCAAGTAGCACTCCGCATCAAAATTATCCTTTTTATCATTTACCTACTCGAGGACGAGCATGAATTAAGCTTGGGGATGCTTGATACGTCTCCAACGTATCTATAATTTTTGATTGCTCCATGCTATATTATCTACTGTTTTGGACATTATTGGGCTTTATTATCCACTTTTATATTATTTTTTGGACTAACCTATTAACCATAGGCCCAACCCATAATTGCTGTTTTTTGCCTATTTCAGAGTTTCGCAGAAAAGGAATATCAAACGGAGTCCAAACGGAATGAAACCTTCGGGAATGTGATTTTCGGAACGAACATGATCCAGGAGACTTGGACCCTACGTCAAGAAATAAAGGAGGAAGCCACGAGGTAGGGGGCGCGCCTACCCCCCAGGCGTGCCCTCCACCCTCGTGGGCCCCCTGTTGCTCCACCGACGTACTCCTTCCTCCTATATATACCTACGTACCCCCAAACGACCAGATACGGAGCCAAAAACCTAATTCCACCGCCGCAACCTTCTGTATCCACGAGATCCCATCTCGGGGCCTGTTCCGGAGCTCCACCGGAGGGGGCATCCATCACGGAGGGCTTCTACATCAACACCATAGCCTCTCCGATGAAGTGTGAGTAGTTTACCTCAGACCTTCGGGTCCATAGTTATTAGCTAGATGGCTTCTTCTCTCTTTTTGGATCTCAATACAATGTTCTCCCCCTCTCTTGTGGAGATCTATTCGATGTAATCTTCTTTTTGTGGTGTGTTTGTTGAGACCGATAAATTGTGGGTTTATGATCAAGATTATCTATGAAAAATATTTGAATCTTCTCTGAATTCTTTTATGTATGATTGGTTATCTTTGCAAGTCTCTTCGAATTATCAGTTTGGTTTGGCCTACTAGATTGATCTTTCTTGCAATGGGAGAAGTGCTTAGCTTTGGGTTCAATCTTGCGGTGTCCTTTCCCAGTGACAGTAGGGGCATCAAGGCACGTATTGTATTGTTGCCATCGAGGATAACAAGATGTCTTTTTTATCATACTGCATGAATTTATCCCTCTTCATCATGTCATCTTGCTTAAGGCGTTACCCTGTTTTCATGAACTTAATACTCTAGATGCATGCTGGATAGCGGTCGATGAGTGGAGTAATAGTAGGTGATACAAGGAGGAGTCGGTCTACTTGTCTCGGACGTGATGCCTATATACATGATCATACCTAGATATTCTCATAACTATGCTCAATTCTGTCAATTGCTCAACAGTAATTCGTTCACCCACCGTAATATACTTATGCTCTTGAGAGAAGCCACTAGTGAAACCTATGGCCCCCGAGTCTATCTTCATCATATTAATCTTCCAATACTTAGTTATTTCCTTTGCTTTTTTACTTTGCTTTTATTTTACTTTGCATCTTTATCACAAAAATACCAAAAATATTATCCTATCATATCTATCAGATCTCACTCTCGTAAGTGACCGTGAAGGGATTGACAACCCCTTATCGCGTTGGTTGCGAGGAGTTATTTGCTTTGTGCAGGTACGAGGGACTTGCGCGTAGCCTCCTACTGGATTGATACCTTGGTTATCAAAAACTGAGGGAAATACTTACGCTACTTTGCTGCATCATCCTTTCCTCTTCAAGGAAATCCAACATAGTGCTCAAGAGGTAGCAACCGCCACTCCACCGAAAGAAGAGTGCTGGACCATTCGAGTACATGTCCCAGGAAGGACAGTCATACCAGTTACTGAGTCCATAGAGTTTTCCTTTGATGCACCAACCTGGAGTCTAGGAAAGAGCATGGCAGCTTGCATCGCCATGGGACGCATCGGCGAAGTTTACCGCAAGTATCTTAAGGACACCACCTACCAGATATGTGGATGCCGAGATGAGAAATGGGAGATGATCAGCACCAAGAGGGACAATTCCATTGCAGCCTACATCCAGGAGTTAAACCAACACATTCGTCGTCAGGAGAACCAGATGTGCACCAGCATGATAGACCTGAAGAAGGTGATGACTAGGAACATGGAGCAAGAAGAGGAACTCAAGTCTACACGCGATGGATATGAAGAGGAAATTGCAGTTCTACTAGAGAAGAATGAAGATCTGAAGAAGAAGCTAGGAGTATTCATGGGAGACCCTGCGCCAGGAGGTGACGACCATCCCGAAGACTACATCATCATCGACGACATTGACTCCGACCCTGACAGTGATGATTGAAACGTCTCCAACGTATCTATAATTTTTGATTGCTCCATGCTATTGTATTATCTATTTTGGATGTTAATGGGCTTTATTTTACACTTTTATATCATTTTTGGGACTAACCTATTAACCGGAGGCAGTCCAAACAGAATGAAACCTTCAGGAGCATTATTTTTGGAACAAACGTGACCCATGAGACTTGGAGTGGACGTCAAGAAACAATCGAGGAGGCCACGAGGCAGGGGGGCGCCCACCCCCCTAGGCACACCCTCCACCCTCGTAGGCTCCTCATTTCTCCACCGACCTACTTATTCCTCCTATATATATCTACGTACCCCGCAAACATCCAGGAGCACCACGAAAACCTAATTCCACCGCCGCAACCTTCTGTACCCAAGAGATCCCATCTTGGGGCCTTTTCCGGAGCTCCGCCGGAGGGGGCATTGATCACGAAGGGCCTCTACATCAACTCCATGGCCTCTCCGGTGATGTGTGAGTAGTTTAGTTCAGACCTTCGGGTCCATAGCTAGTAGCTAGATGGCTTCTTCTCTCTCTTTGGATCTCAATACAAAGTTCTCCTCGATTCTCTTGGGGATCTATTCGATGTAATCTTCTTTTGCGGTGTGTTTGTCGAGATCCGATGATTGTTGGTTTATGATCAAGTCTATCTATGAACAATATTTGAATCTTCTCTAAATTCTTTTATGTATGATTGGTTTATCTTTGCAAGTCTCTTCGAATTATCAGTTTGGTTTGGCCTACTAGATTGATCTTTCTTGCAATGGGAGAAGTGCTTAGCTTTGGGTTCAATCTTGCGATGCTCGATCCCAGTGACAGAAAGGGAAACGACACTCATTGCATTGTTGCCATTGAGGATAAAAAGATGGGGTTTATATCACATTGCATGAGTTTATCCCTCTACATCATGTCATCTTGCTTAAGGCGTTACTCTGTTCTTATGAACTTAATACTCTAGATGCATGCTGGATAGCGGTTGATATGTGGAGTAATAGTAGTAGATGTAGAATCGTTTCGGTCTACTTGTCTCGGACGTGATGCATATATACATGATCATGCCTAGATATTCTCATAGTTATTCGGTTCTCTATCAATTGCTCGACAGTAATTTGTTCACCCACCGTAATACTTATGCTATCTTGAGAGAAGTCACTAGTGAAACCTATGGCCCCCGGGTCTATTCTCCATCATATAAGTTTCCCATCCACTTTATTTTGCAATCTTTACTTTCAATCTATATCATAAAAATACCAAAAATATTTATCTTATTATTATCATCTCTATCAGATCTCACTTTTGCAAGTGGTCGTGAAGGGATTGACAACCTGATACGTCTCCAACGTATCTATAATTTTTTATTGGTCCATGCTATTATATTATCTATTTTGGATGTTATTTGACTTATTTTTACACTTTTATATTATTTTTGGGACTAACCTATTAACCGGAGGCCCAGCCCAAATTGATGTTTTTTTTGCCTATTTCAGTGTTTCGTCAAAATGGAGTATCAAACAGAGTCCAAACGGAATGAAACCTTCAGGAACGTGATTTTCTCAACGAACGTGATCCAGGAGACTCGGAGTGGGCGTCAAGAAACAATCGAGGAGGCCACGAGGCAGGGGGCGCGCCCTCCACCCTCGTGGGCCCCTCGTTGCTCCACCGACATACTTCTTCCTCCTATATATATCCACGTACCCCCTAAACGTCCAGGAGCACCACGAAAACCTAATTCCACCGCCCCAACCTTCTGTACCCGAGAGATCCCATCTTGGGGCCTTTTCCGGAGCTCCGTCGGAGGGGGCATTGATCACGGAGGGCCTCTACATCAATTCCATGGCCTCTCCGGTGATGTGTGAGTGGTTTACTTCAGACCTTCGGGTCCATAACTAGTAGCTAGATGGCTTCTTCTCTCTCTTTGGATCTCAATACAAAGTTCTCCTCGATTCTCTTGTAGATCTATTCGATGTAATCTTCTTTTGCGGTGTGTTTGTCGAGATCCGATGAATTGTGGGTTTATGATCAAGTCTATATATGAACACTATTGGAATCTTCTCTGAATTCTTTTATGTATGATTGGTTTATCTTTGCAAGTCTCTTCGAATTATCAGTTTGGTTTGGCCTACTAGATTGATCTTTGTTGCAATGGGAGAAGTGCTTAGCTTTGGGTTCAATCTTGCGGTGCTCGATCCCAGTGACAGAAAGGGAAACGACATGCATTGCGTTGTTGCCATCGAGGATAAAAAGATGGGGTTTATATCACATTGCATGAGTTTATCCCTCTACATCATGTCATATTGCTTAAGGCGTTACTCTATTCTTATGAACTTAATACTCTAGATGCATGCTGGATAGCGGTCGATATGTGGAGTAATAGTAGTAGATGCAGAATTGTTTCGGTCTACTTGTCTCGGACGTGATGCATATATACATGATCATGCCTAGATATTCTCATAGTTATTCGCTTCTCTATCAATTGCTCGACAGTAATTTGTTCACCAACCGTAATACGTATGCTATCTTGAGAGAAGCCACTAGTGAAACGTATGGCCCCCGGGTCTATTCTCCATCATCTAAGTTTCCCATCTACTTTATTTTGCAATCTTTACTTTCAATCTATATCATAAAAATACCAAAAATATTTATCTTATTATTATCATCTCTATCAGATCTCACTCTTGCAAGTGGTCGTGAAGGGATTGACAACCCCTTTATCGCGTTGGTTGCGAGGTTCTTATTTGTTTGTGTAGGTATGAGGTGACTCGCGCATGGTCTCCTACTGGATTGATACCTTGGTTCTCAAAAACTAAGGGAAATACTTACGTTGTTTTACTGCTCCACTCTTTCTTTCTTCTTCAAGGGAAAATGAGCGCAGTGCTCAAGAGGTAGCAAGAAGGATTTTTGGCGCCGTTACCGGGGAGATCTACGCCAAGTCAAGACATACCAAGTACCCATCACAACTCTTATCCTTCGCATTCAATTATTTGCCATTTGGCTCTCGTTTTCCTCTCCCCCACTTCACCCTTGCCGTTTTATTCGCCCTCTCTTCTCCGTTCCCCTTCTCTTTCCCAATTTGCCTCTTTTGCCCGTTTTTTGTTTGCTTGTGTGTTGGATTGCTTGCTTGTCACGATGGCTCAAGATAATACTAAATTGTGTGACTTTGCTAATACGAACAATAATGATTTTATTAGCACTCCGATTGCTCCTCTTACCAATGCTGAATCTTGTGAAATTAATATTGCTTTGCTAGATCTTGTCATGAAAGATCTGTTTTCTGGCCTTCCCAGTGAAGATGCCGCTACCCATCTAAACAACTTTGTTGATTTGTGTGATATGCAAAAGAAGAAAGATGTGGATAATGATATTGTTAAACTTAAGCTATTTTTGTTTTCGCTTAGAGATCATGCTAAAGCTTGGTTTTCATCTTTGCCTAAAAATAGTATTGATTCATGGAATAAGTGCAAAGATGCTTTTATCTCTAAGTATTTTCCTCCCGCTAAGATCATCTCTCTTAGAAACGATATTATGAATTTTAAGCAACTTGATCATGAACATGTTGCACAAGCTTGGGTGAGGATGAAATTAATGATACATAATTGCCCTACACATGGTTTGAATCTTTGGATGATTATACAAAAAATTTATGCAGGATTGAACTTTGCTTCTAGAAATCTTTTAGATTCGACCGCGGGAGGCACTTTTATGGAAATCACTTTAGGAGAAGCTACCAAACTCCTAGATAATATTATGGTTAATTATTCTCAATGGCACACGGAAAGATCTACTAGAAAAAAGTGCATGCAATTGAAGAGATTAATGTTTTGAGTGGAAAGATGGATGAACTTATGAAATTGTTTGCTAATAAGAGTGCTCCTACTGATCCTAATGATATGCCTTTGTCTACTTTGATTGAGAATAATAATGAATCTATGGATGTGAATTTTGTTGGTAGGAACAATTTTGGTAATAACGCATATAGAGGTAATTTTAATTCTAGTCCGTTTCCTAGTAATTCCTCTACTAATTATGGTAATTCCTACAACAATTCTTATGGAAGTTATAATAATATGCCCTTTGATTTTGAATCTAATATTAAAGAATTTATTAGTTCGCAAAAGAGTATCAATGCTTTGATTGAAGAAAAATTGCTTAAGATTGATGAGTTGGCTAGGAACATGGATATAATTTCTCTTGATGTTGATTCTTTGAAACTTAGATCTATTCCAACTAAGCATGATATCAATGAGTCTCTGAAAGCCATGAGAATTTCCATTGATGAGTGCAAAGAAAGAACCGCTAGGATGCGTGCTAAGAAAGATTGCTTTATGAAAGCGTGTTCTTCTAGTTTTCATGATAATAAGGATGAAGATCTAAAAGTGATTGAAGTGACCCCTATTAAATCTTTGTTTTGCAATATGAATCTTGATAATGATGGGATTGGAGATGAGTCAACTTTAGTTAGAAGGTGTCCCAATGATTCAGAGTTTTTAGATCTTTATGCAAAAATTGTTAAAAGTGGGATTGAAGAGGTCAAACCTTTAAATAGCAATGAACCCACTATATTGGATTTCAAGGAATTTAAATATCATAATTGCTCTTTGATAGATTGTATTTCCTTGTTGCAATCCGTGCTAAATTCTCCTCATGCTTATAGTCAAAATAAAGCTTTTACTAAACATATCGTTGATGCTTTGATGCAATCTTATGAAGAAAAACTTGAGTTGGAAGTTTCTATCCCTAGAAAACTTTATGATGAGTGGGAACCTACTATTAAAATAAAAATTAAATATCATGAGTGCTATGCTTTTTGTGATTTGGGTGCTAGTGTTTCCACGATTCCAAAAACTTTGTGTGATTTGCTAGGTTTCCGTGAATTTGATGATTGTTCTCTAAACTTGCACCTTGCGGATTCCACTATTAAGAAACCTATGGGAAAGATTAATGATGTTATTATTTTTGCAAAAATAGGAATTATGTGCCTGTAGATTTCATTGTTCTTGATATAGATTGCAATCCTTCATGTCCTATTATTCTTGGTAGACATTTCCTTAGAACGATTGGTGCAATTATTGATATGAAGGAAGGGAATATTAAATTCCAATTTACATTAAGGAAAGGCATGGAACACTTAACTAGAAATAAAGTTAAATTACCATATGAATCTATTATGAGAGCCACTTATGGATTGCCTACCAAATATGTCAATACCTAGATCTATCTTCGCTTTTATGCCTAGCTAGGGGCGTTAAACGATAGCGCTTGTTGGGAGGCAAACCAATTTTATTTTTATTCCTTGCTTTTGATCCTGTTTAGTAATAAATAATTTATCTATCCTCTGTTTTGTTTGTATTTTTTGTTTTTAATTAGTGTTTGTGCCAAGTAGAACCGTTGGGAAGACTTGGGGAAAGTCTTTTTGATCTTGCTGTAAAAAACAGAAACTTTAGCGCTCACGAGAATTGCTGCCATTTTTTTATTGGAGAATTATATTTAGTTAATTCTTTTTGAAGATGTTTAATAGATAAATTCCGCACGTACAGAAATTTATTTTAGAATTTTTGGGGTTCCAGAAGTTTGCGTTAGCTACAGATTACCTCAGATTGTTCTGTTTTTGACAGATTCTGTTTTTCGTGTGTTGATTGCTTATTTTGATGAATCTATGGCTAGTAAAAGAGTTTATAAACCATATATAAGTTGGAATACAGTAGGTTTAACACCAATAAAAATAAAGAATAAGTTCATTACAGTACCTTGATGTGCTGTTTTGTTTTCTTTTGCTAACGGAGCTCATGAGATTTTCTATTTAAGTTTTGTGTTGTGAAGTTTTCAAGTTTTGCGTAAAGATTTGATGGATTATGGAACAAGGAGTGGCGAGAGCCTAAGCTTGGGGATGCCCATGGCACCCCAAGGTAAAATACAAGGACACCAAAAAGCCTAAGCTTGGGGATGCCCCGGAAGGCATCGCCTCTCTTGTCTTCGTTCATCGGTAACTTTACTTGGAGCTATATTTTTATTCGCCACATGATATGTGTTTTGCTTGGAGCGTCTTGTATGATTTGAGTCTTTGCTTTTTAGTTTACCACAATCATCCTTGCTGTACACAACTTTTGGTAGAGACACACATGAATTGGAATTTATTAGAATACTCTATGTGCTTCACTTATACCTTTTGAGCTATGTAGTTTTTGCTCTAGTGCTTCACTTATATCTTTTAGAGCACGGCGGTGGTCCTATTTTATAGAAATAATTGATCTCTCATGCCTTACTTATATTATTTTGGGAGTCCTTTAGAACAACATGGGAATAATAAAAACTTTCATGTAAGTGCATTGAATACTAAGAGAAGTTTGATACTTGATGATTGTTTTGAGATATGGAGATGGTGATATTAGAGTCATGCCAGTTGAGTAGTTGTGAATTTGAGAAATACTTGTGTTGAAGTCTGTGATTCCCGTAGCATGCACGTATGGTGAACTGTTATGTGATGAAGTCGGAGCATGATTTATTTATTGATTGCCTTCCTTATGAGTGGCGGTCGGGGACGAGCGATGGTCTTTTCCTACCAATCTACCCCTGTGGGAGCATGCGCGTAGTACTTTGTTTCGATAACTAATAGATTTTTGCAATAAGCATGTGAGTTCTTTATGACTAATGTTGAGTCCATGGATTATACGCACCCTCACCCTTCCACAATTGCTAGCCTCTCTAGTACCGCGCAACTTTCGCCGGTAGCATAAACCCACCATATACCTTCCTAAAAATAGCCACCATACCTACCTATTATGGCATTTCCATAGCCATTCCGAGATATATTGCCATGCAACTTTCCACCGTTTCGTTTGCTGTGACATGCTTCATCATTGTCATATTGCTTTGCATGATCATGTAGTTGACATCGTATTAGTGGCAAAGCCACCATTCATAATTCTTTCATACATGTCACTCTTGATTCATTGCATATCCCGGTACACCGCCGGAGGCATTCACATAGATTAGTATTTTGTTCTAAGTATTGAATTGTAATTCTTGAGTTGTAAGTAAAAAGAAGTGTGATGATCATCATTATTAGAGCATTGTCCCAGTGAGGAAAGGATGATGGAGACTATGATTCCCCCACAAGTCGGGATGATACTCCGAACGAAAAAGAAAATAAAAATAAAAAAAGAGGCCAAAAAGAAAAAAAGAAATAAGGCCCAATAAAAAATGAGAGAAAAAGAGAGAAGGGACAATGTTACTATCCTATTTCCACACTTGTGCTTCAAAGTAGCACCATGATCTTCATGATAGAGAGTCTCTTATGTTGTCACTTTCATAAACTAGTGGGAATTTTACAATATAGAACTTGGCTTGTATATTCCAACGATGGGCTTCCTCAAATTGCCCTAGGTCTTCGTGAGCAAGCAAGTTGGATGCACACCCACTTAGTTTCTTTTGTTGAGCTTTCATACACTTATAGCTCTAGTGCATCCGTTGCATGGCAATCCCTACTCACTCACATTGATATCTATTGATGGGCATCTCCATGGCCCGTTAATACGCCTAGTTGATGTGAGACTATCTTCTCCTTTTTTGTCTTCTCCACAACCACCATTCTATTCCACCATAGTTCTATATCCATGGCCCACGCTCATATATTGTGTGAAGACTGAAAAAGTTTGAGAACATCAAAAGTATGAAACAATTGCTTGGCTTGTCATCGGGGTTGTGCATGATTTAATATTTTGTGCGATGAAGATAGAGCATAACCAGACTATATGATTTTGTAGGGATAACTTTCTTTGGCCATGTTATTTTGAGAAGACATGATTGCTTAGTTAGTATGCTTGAAGTATTATTATTTCTATGTCGATATTAAACTTTTATCTTGAATCATTTGGATCTGAACATTCATGCCACAATAAAGAAAAATTACATTGAGAAATGTGTTAGGAAGCATTCCACCTCAGAAATTCTTTTTTATCATTTACTTACTCGAGGACGAGCAGGAATTAAGATTGGGGATGCTGATACGTCTCCAACGTATCTATAATTTTTGATTGCTCCATGCTATTATATTATCTATTTTCGATGTTATTGGGCTTATTTTTACACTTCTATATTATTTTTGGGACTAACCTATTAACTAGAGGCCCAACCCAAATTGCTGTTTTTTGCCTATTTTAGTGTTTCGCCGAAAAGGAGTATCCAACGGAGTCCATACGGAATGAAACCTTCGGGAATGTGATTTTCTCAACGAACGTGATCCAAGAGACTTGGAGTGGGCGTCAAGAAACAATCCAGGAGGCCACGAGGCACGGGGCGCGCCTCCCCCCTGGGCGTGCCCTCCACCCTCGTGGGCCCCTCGTTGCTCCACCGACATACTTCTTCCTCCTATATATATATCCACATACCCCCCAAACATCTAGGAGCACCACGAAAACCTAATTGCACTACCGCAACCTTCTGTACCTGAGAGATCCAATCTAGGGGCCTTTTCCGGAGCTCCACCGGAGGGGGCATTGATCACGGAGGGCCTCTAAATCAACTCCATGGCCTCTCCGGTGATGTGTGAGTAGTTTACTTCAGACCTTCGGGTCCATAGATAGTAGCTAGATGGCTTCTTCTCTCTCTCTCTTTGGATCTCAATACAAAGTTCTCCTCGATTCTCTTGGAGATCTATTCGATGTAATCTTCTTTTGCAGTGTGTTTTTCGAGATCCGATGAATTGTGGGTTTATGATCAAGTCTATCTATGAACAATATTTGAATCTTCTCTATGTATGATTGGTTTATCTTTGCAAGTCTCTTCGAATTATCAGTTTGGTTTGGCCTACTAGATTGATCTTTCTTGCAATGGGAGAAGTGCTTAGCTTTGGGTTCAATCTTGCGGTGCTCGATCCCAGTGACAGAAAGGGAAACGACATGTATTGTATTGTTGTCATCGAGGATAAAAAGAGGGGGTTTATATCATATTGCATGAGTTTATCCCTCTACATCATGTCATCTTGCTTAAGGCATTACTCTGTTCTTATGAACTTAATACTCTAGATGCATGCTGGATAGCGATCGATGTGTGGAGTAATAGTAGTAGATGCAGAATCATTTCGGTCTATTTGTCTCGGACGTGATGCCTATATACATGATCATGCCTAGATATTCTCATAGTTATTCGCTTTTCTATCAATTGCTCGACAGTAATTTTTTCACCCACCGTAATACTTATGCTATCTTTAGAGAAGCCACTAGTGAAACCTATGGCCCCCGGGTCTATTCTCCATCATATAAGTTTCCCATCTACTTTATTTTGCAATCTTTACTTTCAATCTATATCATAAAAATACCAAAAATATTTATCTTATTATTATCATCTCTATCAGATCTCACTCTTGCAAGTGGCCGAGAAGGGATTGACAACCCCTTTATCGCGTTGGTTGCGAGGTTCTTATTTGTTTGTGTAGGTATGAGGTGACTCGCGCGTGGTCTCCTACTAGATTGATACCTTGGTTCTAAAAAACCGAGGGAAATACTTACACTGCTTTACTGCTCCACCCTTTCCTCTTCAAGGGAAAACCAACGCAATGCTCAAGAGGTAGCACAACCCCTTTATCACGTTGGTTGCGAGGTTCTTATTTGTTTGTGTAGGTACGAGGTGACTCGCGCGTGGTCTCCTACTGGATTGATACCTTGGTTCTCAAAAACTGAGGGAAATACTTACGCTGCTTTACTGCATCACCCTTTCCTCTTCAAGGAAAAACGAACGCAGTGATCAAGAGGTAGCAAGAAGGATTTATGGTGCCGTTGCTGGGGAGATCTACGCCAAGTCAAGACATACCAAGTACGCATCACAACTCTTATCCTTCGCATTACATTATTTGTCATTTGCCTCTCGTTTTCCTCTCCCCCACTTCACCCTTGCCGTTTTATTCACCTCTTTCTCATTTGTTTTCTTGTACCATGGCCGATTCAAAACGGGCTAAGGGTTCTCTCCCGGGTTTTACCTTGGACAGTCCCTCCATCCTCTCTAAGCTCATAAATAATGATGCGATGGAGAGACCTACCGGGGTTATCAATGAGAGTTTGAATAATTTCGATGAAGATGATCCCGGAATTTTTCGTTATTTACTTGATGAATCTTTGAAAGACGCTTGGGATAGGCTATTAAGGATTCGAGCTAGCTATGTGCCCCAATATCAAATTGAGGTTTATCTGAAAAGCTTTTATATTGGTTTACCCTCTTCATTCAAGCAAGTTTTAGATTCTATCTTTGAAGAAGGTTTTCTTGAGGGGGATCCCATTGATACTTATGAAAGGTTGAAAACTATATTTGGGCACCCCATGCGTGAGAAGGTTGGATCTACCTCTCTTTTGTGCTTTTACCAAAATGAAATTATCAAAGAAATGAGGGCTAGCTTAGATGTCAATTTCCATAACCTACTTAATCTTTCTTCAACTATCAATGACCACGTACTATCTCAAAATAGAATGCTAAATTCTATAGAAAAGAAATTTTCTCTTTTCTTTCCTAATACCAAAGATGGCAATACCTAGATCTATCTTCGCTTTTATGCCTAGCTAGGGGCGTTAAACGATAGCGCTTGTTGGGAGGCAACCCAATTTTATTTTTATTACTTTCTTTTTGCTCCTGTTTAGTAATAAATAATTTATCTAGCCTCTGTTTTGGTTGTGTTTTTTGTGTTTAATTAGTGTTTGTGCCAAGTAGAACCATTGGGAAGACTTGGGGAAAGTCTTTTTGATCTTGCTGTAAAAAATAGAAACTTTAGCACTCACGAGAATTGCTGCCATTTTTTATTGGAGGGTGTTATTTAGTTAATTCTTTTTGCATATGATTAATAGATAAATTAATCACGTACAGTAATTTATTTTAGAACTGTTGGGGTTCCAGAATTTTGCGTTAGTTACATATTACTACAGACTGTTCTGTTTTTTGACAGATTCTGTTTTTCGTGTGTTGATTGCTTATTTTGATGCATCTATGGCTAGTAAAAGAGTTTATAAACCATAGAGAAGTTGGAATACAGTAGGTTTAACACCAATATAAATAAATAATGAGTTCATTACAGTACCTGGAAGTGGTGTTTTGTTTTCTTTCGCTAACGGAGCTCATGAAGATTTTCTTTTAAGTTTTGTGTTGTGAAGTTTTCAAGTTTTGGGTAAAGATTTGATGGATTATGGAACAAGGAGTGGCAAGATCCTAAGCTTGGGGATGCCCGAGGCACCCTAAGGTAAATCCAAGGACACCAAAAAGCCTTAGCTTGGGGATGCCCCGGAAGGCATCCCCTCTTTGTCTTCGTTCATCGGTAACTTTACTTCGAGCTATATTTTTATTCGCCACATAATATGTGGGTTTCTTGGAGCGTCTTGTATAATTTGACTCTTTGCTTTTTAGTTTACCACAATCATCCTTGCTGTACACACCTTTTTAGAGAGACACACATGAATTGGAATTTATTAGAATACTCTATGTGCTTCACTTATATCTTTGGAGCTATATAGTTTTTGCTCTAGTGCTTCACTTATATCTCTTAGAGCATGACAGTGGTTTTATTTTATAGAAATAATTGATCTCTAATGCTTCAATTATATTATTTTGAGAGTCCTTTAGAACAACATGTCAATTTGCTTTTAGGAATTATAAAAACTTTCATATAAGTGTATTGAATACTAAGAGAAGTTTGATACTTGATGATTGTTTTGAGATATGGAGATGGTGATATTAGAGTCATGCTAGTTGGGTAGTTGTGAATTTGAGAAATACTTGTGTTGAAGTTTGTGATTCCCGTAGCATGCACGTATGGTGAACCGTTATGTGATGAAGTCGGAGCATCATTTATTTATTGATTGCCTTCCTTATGAGTGGCGGTCGGGGACGAGCGATGATATTTTCCTACCAATCTATCCCCCTAGGAGCATGCGCGTAGTACTTTGTTTTGTTAACTAATAGATTTTTGCAATAAGTATTGTTGACACCAGATTTTGGCACGGTCAAGAATTTAAATAATATGGCTTCAAATGGAGAAGTGATCTACATAAAAAAGTTTCGTATTGTCGATATGAACATCTTTGAAGTTTAGGTCATCGCCATCCGATCTTATCTCGAAGGCCGAAGTTGTATTCGAAATACCAAGATTTTGTATTCAGAACACTATTCGGCTGATTACGCCCCCAGGACTGCCTCGTATGAAAAAATGATCTACATGAATTGTCTTCGTCTCGTCGAAGCGATCGATTTTGATATAAGTATCGTCTTAATCCGAGGTCGTATGCAACCCGTGGAGGCAAAACAAGGTCAGAAACAGAAGCTGCAGAGTCATTTCGGACCGACCGAGTTGATTTGATCGGTGAGACCGAGTTTGTCCGAAAATTTACCAGAAAGTTGGCAATGTTGACTCGGTAGGACCGAAGCAAACCAATCGGTGAGACCGAGATTGATCCATAAATTACAGAAGGTTACAGAGAGTTGGCCACGTTCACTCGGTGGGACCGAAGCAAAACAATCGGTGAGACCGAGATTGATCCGGAAATTGCCAAAGATTCCTGTTCGAGTTAGGTTAGGGTTTTTGATGTTTTGGACGAAATTTTTAGTTCTTTTCTTGTACGAAAAGTCCAGCCGCCTCATAAATAGATGAGAGGTGACGGCCGATTGAACAACACACAATCGCAAAAAACACATCTACTACTTTTTCATCTACGTTTTGTCTCTCCCCTGTTCTTGCTTCCTCGTTCTTCGTCGTTCTTCGTGTTGGAGAGCTGAGAATCCCGAGGCTCTATGGGCGGTTGGACCGACCTAGGGCAGCCCATAGCCGCTGCACTCCCCGACGGGGTCCCTCCCGGGCGTGTGGGGTTTCGGGTCCTCAAAAGCTCTCGCCGGTCGACTTGCGAATCGCGCTTCCGGTGAGACTCATTCGACGCGAGCTGCGGTGCATCACCCCCGGCGTCGAGGGTACACGTGACGTGTTCGTGTGCGAACACACTTTTTGGCGACTCCGCTGGGGACAAGATCAAGCATCATCATTATCCATCATGTCTGGCAACGATAAGATTCCCAAGCCCTCGGAAATCAACGCCGATAACATAATCAAGCCCAATTTTGAGGAGTTACCGGAGGAACATCGCCAAGCTTATGAAGAGTACAAGAAGGCGTGTGAAGAGAAGGAGATGCAGGAGTTCCTTGCTATGTTCAAGAAGGATCACCAAGGCAATATCACTCCGGTTGGAGAAATCAAGTTCCCTCCTCTTCATGATGAACAAGTTAAACCTTCTGTAAGTAATACCTTCTCTGCCGAGGTATGGGCTGAAATTGATAGTCGCATTACTGATAGCAATAATCTCTTATACCAAATTTTCTTGGAAAATAGTAATGCTAAAAATAGTATGCCTCAATCATCTAGTGGTAATGTTGGTGTGCCTATTACTGCAGAAATCCCTAGTCCAACTTTGCCTATTTCATCGGCGCCTCCCGTGCCGATGAATTTTTATCCTAACCCCACAAATCAAATTGTTGTTGCACCCTTTAATCCTATCATGAGTATGCCAAGTTCGGTGGTGACGCCGAACCAAACCCTACCTACAAGAGCAAACACTGTTAGATCACTGCCGAATTACAATTTGGCATACATGCCACAAATCACACCTGCAACTACTAACCCTACTCCTCCTATGCTACTACCACAAGCTTCATCGTCCACCATGGATGATGGTCTAGCTAATCTTAGAGGGGATATGGCTAAGATGCTCCGAGAGAATTTTGGAGTTGAGTTACCAAGGAACCATATTTACCAAAAGCCATATCTAGAATACTTTGATGCAATTCAATGCCCTCCAGGATATAAAATTCCAGATTTTGTTAAGTTTAATGGAGAGGGCACAAAAACCACCTGGGAGCATGTTAGTCAGTACTTGGCACAATTAGGTGAGGCAAGTTCACGAGATGAGTGGATAATACGTTATTTTCCTTTATCTTTAACCGGTACTGCTTTCTCATGGTTTTCTGCGTTACCACCCGGTTCTATTACTACATGGTTTCACTTGCAACAAAAGTTTTATGATCATTTTTATAGTGGTGATAATGAGCTTAAGTTGTCACATCTTACATCGGTTAGACAAAAGCCTGACGAATCGGTCTCCGATTACGTCAAGAGATTTAGAGATACAAAAAACTGGTGCTATAGTTTGGTGATAACCGAGAGAGATTTAGCTGATCTTGTGCTTAGTGGTTTGAGAACTCACATTAGAGAAAGGCTAGAAGGACATGAGTTTTTAAATATCAACCAAGTCTTGCAAAGGGCTTTGGCTCAAGAAAGCCGAAGCAAAGATCTTAAAGAGGTGCATAGATATAAAACTGATCGTCCTAAGATGAATATGGTTGAGTATGGTAGTGACCACTCGGACGATGAGGGTGATATTATTGCTGTTGAATTTGTTTGGCCATCTAAGGCCAAACCATTTACTTGCAATGATTTAAAGCCGATTCATATGAATCGTGATGAGGAGATGAAATTTACTTTCAACATTGCTAAGTGTGATAGAATATTTGATGCTTTATTGCAAGCAAAGATTATTAGAACATCTCATACTTTACTGCCGTTTGAAGAGCTGAAACGGCATGCTTATTGCAAGTATCATAATTCTTTTTCTCATGCTACTAATGATTGTAATGTTTTTCGACGACAGATACAATCGCCCATTAATGACGGACGATTGAATTTTTCTGAGATGCAAGTTGATAAGCAGCCTTTCCCAATGAACACCATGGATTTGGAGGGGAAGAAGATGTTAATTCGGCCCAACATAGCCAAATTAGCTAATAAGAATAATATTGTCATTGGTGAGCCCAGGAAAGATAAGGGGAGCGACAAGGTCTTGGGGAGACAAGTTGTGTTTGATAAGCAACCCGATGGCAAGGAGATAATCAAGATCACCATCAAGAATCCTACACTCGGGGGGCAACCACAAGTGCAAGAGAACACTCATGTCAAATTTGTTAAACCCAAGAGTCCAGAGGTTGGCAAGTGGAAGAAAAATGAAGCTAAAGTACAGCGCAAGAAAATCAAGCCAACTTTTGATATGTTGTTGTCCAAGTATGCCAATCAAGCGGCCGGTACTAGCTCTAACCGGTCATCAAATTTGAAGCACTCAAGGTCACCTCCTCGGGAAGAATTTCAGCATCATGCACGGCCATATGGGTCATGGGCACCGGGACCATGGATGGCGCCACCCCCTATGCGCCATACTACATAGGTGGTTTCAATGGAGGATGGGGGCAGCCCCCAATGGCCCCTTATGCTTTTCATCCGGGTTGGGCAGAACCAAGGAGGCCCGTTCATGAGAGGCTTTCTTATCCCACACGAGGCCGTTTGAACAATGGTGTCAATCGGCCAATGCAAGATAATCAAAAAGGGTCAGCAAGAAAGTGTGGCATACCAAATCACCGAGTGCTGAAATTTCAGAGCCTGGCAAGCAAAAGGAGAAGAGTACTAGTGGTGAAACTATTGATAGGCACTAAAGAATTAATAATCAAAGAGCCGATTATTGTTGATAATCCGGCTAATTCTAATAAAGATGCGGCTGCTGTCCAGCAGGGTCCCATGGCTAATGATCATGAAGCTAGCACAAGCAAGGCCAAGTCAAGGGATCCAAAATATACTCAGCCTAAGTGGTGTCCTTCCGGTCTGACCAAGGCGCAAAAAAGGAGATTGTAGCGCATGAGGAGTCATGAGATGGAGGAACAAGAAGCAGAAAAGCTAAGGGATAAATTATTCAATGAAAGCCATCCCATGGTACCCCCAAAACAAGTTTGGAGGCCTAAGCAAAAGGAAAACATGGCAGCTTCTGCGTTGATCATAGCAACACCTACACCACAAACAGAGGACGATGCAGCTACTATTACATCGTCCACTTTGCCTACTACTTCCTCTTCCCTTGGAGATATTTCGCAGTCAGTGGACATGCTTGCGGAAGGAGATGAAATGCTTGATTATGAGTCTACACCGGTTCATGAAGGTATGGATATTAATATGGTGTATTACTTACCCGCTGAATTTCGTGCTATAGATGAAGAAGGGGAAGTAGCTCAGCTAGATTTTGGTCCTAAAAATGCTATATTCGAGAAGCCAAAAGAATCGGTGATGCACTTGAAGCCATTGTTCCTTAAAGGTCATATTAATGGATCGCCGGTTGCTAGAATGCTTGTCGATGGTGGTGTTGTGGTGAATCTTATGCCATATTCGGTCTTCAAAAAATTGGGACTGCATGATGAAGATTTAATAAATACCAACCTGGTGCTTAATGGATTTGAAGGCAAAGAGAAAACCGAAGCCAAAGGTGTAATGTATGTGGGGCTTACAGTGGGAAGCAAAACTTTGGCTACCGCATTATTTGTCGTCGAGGTGCAAGGTAACTACAATATGATATTAGGCCACGATTGGGTTCATGCAAACCAATGCATGCCATCTACTATGCACTAGTTTTTAATTCAATGGGTTTATGATGAAGTAGAAGTCATTCATGCGGATAATTCAGCTTGTGTTGCTTTGGCCGATGCATCGGTGGATTGGCAACATCCCAATGCTACTTGTTTGACGGGGCGCGACTTGTCAGAATTTGATTTTCTTAGCGCCACAAAAAGTGGTTTCGTGCCCGTTTCTTTAAAGCTGGTTGGCGATAATCGGCTCCAAGGTATGATGTATTTAAATGGATCCTAGCTCAGAGTGGTTACAAAAGCGTCTTGTAGAATATCGGTCCAATGAGAACGATATGTATGAGTCCATAGAAGAGTTAGATGATATGGATAAATTAGGACAAGGTTTTACATCAGCCGATCCATTAGAAGAGATAGATATAGGAGATGGTTCAATTCCTAGGCCGACATTTGTAAACGAAAAATTAAGAGCCGATCATAAGGCTAAGTTGATCGAGCTATTGAAAGAATATGTTTGTTGCTTTGCATGGGAATACCATGAAATGCCAGGTTTAAGCCGAGAGCTAGTGGAGCATCGGTTACCTATAAAGGCTGGTTTTAGACCATACAAACAATTGGCCAGAAAGTCTAATCCAAAAACGTATGACCGGATCAAGGAAGAGATCGGTCGTTTGCTTAAAGTTAATTTTATTAGGCCTTGCAGGTATGCCGAGTGGATTTCTAGCATTGTACTAGTAGAGAAGAAAGGCTCTGGCAAGTTGAGGGTGTGCATTGATTTCAGAGATTTGAATAGAGCTACACCTAAAGATGAGTATCCTATGCCAATAGCCGATATGCTTATTAATGATGCTTCTGGACATAAGGTCATTAGCTTTCTTGATGGTAATGCGGGGTATAACCAGATTTTTATGGCCGAAGAGGACATGTCCGAAACGGCTTTTCGATGCCCCAGTTTCCTTGGTTTATTTGAGTGGACGGTGATGACCTTTGGATTAAAGAATGCCGGCGCCACGTATCAAAGGGCTATGAATTTAATTTTTCATGATTTACTCGGTGTCATACTTGAGGTCTATATTGATGATATTGTTGTCAAATAGGATGCTTTTGAATCTCACTTGGCCGATTTGCGTTTAGCTTTTGAAAGAATGAAAAATTATGGACTGAAGATGAATCCTTTGAAGTGTGGATTCGGTGTGTCAGCTGGTAAGTTTTTGGGTTTCATTATTCATGAAGATGGCATAGAGATTGATCCCAAAAAGATAGAGGCCATACAAAAAGTGGAGGCTCCAACATGCAAGAGAGATATGCAAAAGTTCCTTGGCAAGGTCAATTACTTGAGGAGGTTCATAGCTAATCTGTCAGGGAAGGTTGATGCGTTTACTCCTATCCTTCGGTTAAAGAATGATACTGATTTCACTTGGGGGGCAAAACAGCAAGAAGCATTTGATATGATCAAGACTTATTTGTGCACTCCTCCGGTGATGAAAGCACCCACGCATAGGGAACCCTTCAGGCTTTACATTGCAGCAGAGGAAGGAGTTATTGGTGTTGTTCTGACTCAAGAAACCGAAGGAAAAGAGCATGCCATCACTTATTTGAGCTGCCGTTTATTGGACGCCGAGACAAGGTATACGTTTATTGAAAAATTATGTCTATGTTTATATTATGCTTGCACAAAATTGAGACATTATTTAGTGCCAAGTGCTTGCATAGTAGCTTGTCAGACCGATGTCATTAAATACATGTTGCATAGACCAATTCTTAGTGGTAGAATTGGCAAGTGGGCTTATGCCTTGATTGAATATGATTTGGCTTATGAATCTCTAAAATCCATGAAAGGCCAAATCTTTGCTAATTTTATTGTTGAACATCGGATTGATGACAAGCGTGATGTTGATATAAACCTTGTCTCACTAGTACCATGGAGATTATATTTTGATGGTTCAGTTTGTAGCAATGGCCAAGGTGTTGGTACATATCCCCTCATGGTGCTGTTTTTGAAGCCTCTTGCCGCTTAGAATATTTTTGTACAAATAATCAAGCCGAATATGAAGCATTATTATTCGGCCTGGAGATGTTACTTGCTATAGGTGTTACACATATTGAGGCTTATGGTGATTCATTATTAGTAGTGCAGCAAATATCCAAAGTCTTTTAATGTTTTGACGAATCACTTAATGTCTATCTTGATAAATGTCTAGATATAATTTCTACTTTGGATTATTTTAGCATTACTCATATATCTAGACATGACAATTGGAAAGCAAATGAGTTGGCACAACAAGCATCCGGCTATCATGTTGATCATGGCATGTTTCATATTTCTGAAAAGCCGATGTCTAGTCTTGCCAACATAGGGGAGGCCAAACCGGAGCCCACTATTTCGACCGCTAATGAAATATTCAATGCAGGAGAAAATCAAGACTAGAGGAAACCCATCATTGATTATTTGTGTGATCCTCGTAGAAGGGTGGACATGGCTGTTCGGCGTATGACTTTCAAATACATAATGAGAGATGATGGTCTCTATCGCCGAACGATCGATGATGTTCTTTTAAAGTGCTTGGATGAGGACCAAGCGAGAATTGCTATGGGAGAGGTCCATGAAGGTATTTGTGGCACTCATCAGTCGTCTCCCAAGATGAAATGGTTACTACGATGTGCTGGGTTTTATTGGCCGACTATGATTAATGATTGCTTCAAATATTATAAAGGATGTGAAGCTTGTCAAAAGTTTGGTGATATTCAGTTGGCTCCTGCTGCTATGTTACATCCCATTATCAAGCCGTGGCCTTTCAGCGGATGGGGTTTAGACTTTATTGGACAAATTCATCCGTCTTCCTCAAAGGGGCATTGGTTCGTATTGGTAGCAACCGATTATTTCACTAAATGGTCTGAAGCAATTCCTCTCAAGAAAATGACACATACGGAGGTAATTAAATTCATAACCGAGCACATTATTCATAGATTCGGCATTCCTTAAACATTGACTACAGATCAAGGCTCATCTTTCATGTCACACCAAGTCAGAGAATTTGCCGAATCTTATAACATAAAGTTGCTCAATTCCTCTCCGTATTATGCCCAAGCCAATGGACAAGCTGAGTCTAGCAATAAATTCTAATCAAACTCATCAAGAAGAAGATTGAGGATAATCCAAGGAGATGGCATGAGTTGTTATCTAAAGCTTTGTGGGCACATAGAATTTCAAGGCATGGTGCCACAAAGGTGACTCCATTTGAGCTAATATATGGTCAAGAGGCTGTTTTACCAGTGGAATTAAATTTGAATGCTTTGAGATAGCCAAACAAAATGATTTATCGGCAGTGGACTTTTATAACTTGATGATGGACAATATTGATGAGGTTGCCGATAAACGTTTGGCCGCTTTGAAGTCCATAGAGAGAGACAAGTTGAGGGTTGCGAGAGCTTACAATAAGAAAGTTAAGTTGATGAATTTTGAAGTTGGTGATCTCGTCTGGAAAGTGATTCTGCCGATTGGTTCAAGAGATAAAAAATTTGGGAAATGGTCTCCAAGTTGGGAAGGTCCTTTTAGGATTACAAGATTGGTTCCCGGAAACTCATATTTGGTGGAATCTGTACAAGGCACATTATTACCTCGAGCTCTCAATGGCAAATATTTAAAGAAATATCACCCAAGTGTGTGGCAAGAAACCTAGATAGGCAATGGCCGATAAATAATTATCGCCCTTAGCATAAACATGGCCGATACATATATCGTCCCGAGAAAAATAAATGGCCGATGGAGTGTTGACATCGTCCTTAGAACAAATACATTGCAAATTATTTTTCGGCACGCAAGTTTTGCCGAAAAACAGGGGGCATGTGTTGACACCAGATTTTGGCACGGTCAAGAATTTAAATAATATGGCTTCAAATGGAGAAGTGATCTACATAAAAAAGTTTCGTATTGTCGATATGAACATCTTGGAAGTTTAGGCCATCGCCATCCGAAGGCCGAAGTTGTATTCGAAATACCAAAATTTTGTATTCAGAACACTATTCGGCTGATTACGCCCCCAGGACTGCCTCGTATGGAAAAATGATCTACATGAATTGTCTTCGTCTCGTCGAAAGGATTGATTTTGATACAAATATCGTCTTAATCCGAGGTCGTATGCAATCCATGGAGGCAAAACAAGGTCAGAAACAGAAGCTGCAGAGTCATTTCAGACCGACCGAGTTGATTTGATCGGTGAGACCGAGTTTGTCCGAAAATTTACCAGAAAGTTGGCAATGTTGACTCCGTAGGACCGAAGCAAACCAATCGGTGAGACCGAGATTGATCCGTAAATTACAGAAGGTTACAGAGAGTTGGCCACGTTCACTCGGTGGGACCGAAGCAAACCAATCGGTGAGACCGAGATTGATCCGGAAATTGCCAAAGATTCCGGTCCGAGTTAGGTTAGAGTTTTTGATGTTTTGGACGAAATTTTTAGTCCTTTTATTTTACAGAAAGTCCAGCCACCTCATAAACAGATGAGAGGTAACGGCCGATTGAACAACACACAATCACAAAAAACACATCTACTACTTTTTCATCTATGTTTTGTCTCTCCCCCGTTCTTGCTTCCTTGTTCTTCGTCGTTCTTCGTGTTCGAGAGCTGCGAATCCCGAGGCTCTAGGGGCGGTTGGACCGGCCTAGGGCAGCCCATAGCCGCCGCACTCCCCGATGGGGTCCCTCCCGGGAGTGTGGGGTTTCAGGTCCTCAAAAGCTCTCGTCGGTCGACTTGCGAATCACGCTTCCGGTGAGACTCCTTCGACGTGAGCTGCGGTGCATCACCCCCGGCGTCGAGGGTACACGTGACGTGTTTGTGTGCGAACAAGTATGTGAGTTCTTTATGACTAAGGTTGAGTCCATGGATTATACGCTCCCTCACCCTTCCATCATTGCTAGCCTCTCTAGTACCGTGCAACTTTCACCGGTACCATAAACCCACCATATACCTTCCTCAAAATAGCCACCATACCTACCTATTATGGCATTTCCATAGCCATTCCGAGATATATTGCCATGCAACTTTCCACCGTTCCGTTGTTATGACACGCTTCATCATTGTCATATTGCTTTGCATGATCATGTAGTTGACATCGTATTTGTGTCAAAGCCACCATTCATAATTTTTTTCATACATGTGACTCCTGATTCATTGCATATCCCGGTACACCGCCAGAGGCATTCGCATAGAGTCATATTTTGTTCTAAGTATTGAGTTGTAAGTAAAAAGAAGTGTGATGATCATCATTATTAGAGCATTGTCCCAGTGAGGAAAGGATGATGGAGACTATGATTCCCCCACAAGTCGGGATGAGACTCCAGACGAAAAAAAGAGAAAAGAGGCCAAAAGAAAGAAAAAAGAAAGAAGTCCCAAACAAAAATGAGATAAAAAGAGAGAAGGGACAACATTACTACCCCTTTTCCACACTTGTGCTTCAAAGTAGCACCACGATCTTCATGATAGGGAGTCTCCTATGTTGTCACTTTCATAAACTAGTGGGAATTTTACATTATAGAACTTGGCTTGTATATTCCAATGATGGGCTTCCTCAATTTTCCCTAGCTCTTCGTGAGCAAGCAAGTTGGATGCACACCCACTTAGTTACTTTTGTTGAGCCTTCATACACTTATAGCTCTAGAGCATCTGTTGCATGGCAATCCCTACTCACTCACATTGATATATATTAATGGGCATCTCCATAGCTCGTTGATAAGCCTAGTGGTGTGAGACTATCTTCTCCCTTTTTGTCTTCTCGACAACACCATTCTATTCCACCATAGTGCTATATCCATGGCTCACGCTCATGTATTGCGTGAAGATTGAAAAAGTTTGAGAACATCAAAAGTATGAAACAATTGCTTGGCTTGTCATCGGGGTTGTGCATGATTTAATATTTTGTGTGATGAAGATAGAGCATAGCCAGACTATATGATTTTGTAGGGATAACTTTCCTTGGCCATGTTATTTTGAGAAGACATGATTGCTTAGTTAGTATGCTTGAAGTATTATTATTCTATATTAATATTAAACTTTTATCTTGAATCTTTCGGATCTGAATATTCATGCCACAATAAAGAAAAATTATATGGAGAAATATGTTAGGAAGCATTCCACATCAAAAATTTTGTTTTTATCATTTACCTACTCGAGGACGAGCATGAATTAAGCTTGGGGATGCTACGTCTCCAACATATCTATAATTTTTGATTGCTCCATGATATTATATTATCTATTTTGGATTTTAATGGGCTTTATTTTACACCTCTATATCATTTTTGGGACTAACCTATTACCCAGAGGCCCAACCCAAATTGCTGTTTTTTTTGCCTATTTTAGTGTTTCGCCTAAAAGGAATATCAAACGGAGCCCAAACGGAATGAAACCTTCGGGAGCGTTATTTTTGGAACAAACGTGATCCAGGAGACTTGGAGTGGACGTCAAGAAACAATCGAGGAGGCCACGAGGTAGGGGCGCGCGCCCACCCCCTAGGCGCGCCCTCCACCCTCGTGGGCCCCTCGTTGCTCCTCTGACCTACTTCTTCCTCCTATATATATACATACCCAGCAAACATCCAGGAGCACCACGAAAACCTAATTCCACCACCACAACCTTCTGTACCCAAGAGATCCCATCTTGGGGCCTTTTCTGGAGCTCTGCCGGAGGGGGCATTGATCATGGAGGGCCTCTACATCAACTCCATGGCCTCTCCGGTGATGTGTGAGTAGTTTACTTCAGACCTTTGGGTCCATAGCTAGTAGCTAGATGGCTTCTTCTCTCTCTTTGGATCTCAATACAAAGTTCTCCTCGATTCTCTTGGAGATCTATTTGATGTAATCTTCTTTTGCGATGTGTTTGTCGAGGTCCGATGAATTGTGGGTTTATGATCAAGTCTATCTATGAACAATATTTGAATCTTCTCTATGTATGATTGGTTTATCTTTGCAAGTCTCTTTGAATTATCAGTTTGGTTTGGCCTACTAGATTGATCTTTCTTGCAATGGGAGAAGTGCTTAGCTTTGGGTTCAACCTTGCGGTGCTCGATCCCAGTGACAGAAAGGGAAACGACACATATTGTATTATTGCCATCGAGGATAAAAAGATGGGGTTTATATCATATTGCATGAGTTTATCCCTCTACATCATGTCATCTTGCTTAAGGCGTTACTCTGTTCTTATGAACTTAATACTCTAGTTGCATGCTGGATAGCGGTCGATGTGTGGAGTAATAGTAGTAGATGCAGAATCGTTTTGGTCTACTTGTCTCGGACGTGATGCCTATATACATGATCATGCCTAAATATTCTCATAGTTATTCACTTTTCTATCAATTGCTCGATAGTAATTTGTTCACCCACCGTAATACTTATGCTATCTTGAGAGAAGCCACTAGTGAAACCTATGCCCCTGGGTCTATTCTCCATCATATAAGTTTCCCATCTACTTTATTTTGCAATCTTTACTTTCAATCTATATCATAAAAATACCAAAAATATTTATCTTATTATTATCATCTCTATCAGATCTCACTCTTGCAAGTGGCCGTGAAGGGATTGACAACCCCTTTATCGCGTTGGTTGCGAGGTTCTTATTTGTTTGTGTAGGTACGAGGTGACTCGCGCGTGGTCTCCTACTGTATTGATACCTTGGTTCTCAAAAATTGAGGGAAATACTTACGCTGCTTTACTGCATCACCCTTTCCTCTTCAAGGGAAAACCAACACAGTGCTCAAGAGGTAGCAATGATGATTATGAAGACAAAGCTGGAGCAGATATCATGGAATCTTCTTCTGATCAAAATTTCTAGTTGACCACCATATTATCAGTAGTATTCCTCCATATATATAGAATAGTCCAAGTATTTTTGTAATGGTACTCAGATCGATTGTATGCCCTTGTTTGAATTGAGTGGTATGATATGATTGTGTTTGTCTGATGTGCATATGGGTAGTGATTTTTCCTTAGACCTCACTCTATTCTAATCTCTCCCCTCTAAAACCTATCAGATGCCTCCAAGACGTGACCCTGGATTTTTCTTCCCACTGGAGCTCACTCAGTTGATCTAGCAGCAGAATGCCTCGATGCAGCTATTAGTCCAGAACCAAGGCAACAACAACAACAACCCACCACCACCTGCAGTTGACAACTTAGCCCGTTTTCTGACATTACGCCAATGATTGCTCAGAGTTGAAGAATGGCAACGAAAATGGAAACTCTGGGAAGAAGCCCAATCCCTTCACCAGAGGTCAGGTGAACCACATCAACGTGGAGGAGATTGAAGAATAGCCTGACGCAGTGATCGGTAAGTTTTTGATTAAGTCATTTACCGCACTCGTTCTTTTTGACACTGGTGCATCGCATTCATACATATCAAGGGGATTTGTGGACAAGTTTAAATTGCCAACCTTAGCCCTTAGGTCACCCATGTTAGTAAGCTCGCCAGGAGCGGAGTATATGGCCAGCCGATGGTGTGATCGGTTACCCTTAACCATTGGTAGCCATGTTTTCCCCTCAGACCTAATAATTTTGGAGTCCCAAGGATTGGATATAATATTAGGCATGGATTGGTTATCAAAGTATGGAGGAAACATCGATTGTGCTAGTAAGTCAATTTTACTCACCACCTCAGAGGGAAAAAGGATCAAGTATGTGTCTAGGCATGCGCCAAGGAGGACCCAAGTAAATTCTCTCTCGGAGTTGTTCAGGAAGATGTGCCTGTTGTGAAGGATTACCCGGATGTATTTCCAGAGGAACTACTAGGCATGCCGCCGGATCAAGACATAGAATTTTTGATTGAGTTGTTGCCAGGCACTGGACCAATATCGAAGAGACCATATCAGATGCCCGCAAATGATCTGGAGGAAATTAAGAAGCAGATTAAGGAGTTATCGGAGAAAGGTTACATCCGACCAAGTTCATCACCGTGGGGAGCCCGAGTGATCTTAGTTGAGAAGAAGGATGGATCTTTGAGAATGGTTGTTGATTATCAGGCCTTAAATGAAGTGACAATCAAGAACAAGTACCCACTACCGATGATCAATGATCTATTTGACCAGTTGCAAGGATATAAAGTATTCTTCAAGATCGATCTGCGATCAGGATACCACCAACTGAAGATCTGAGAACATGATATACCTAAGACAACTTTTACCACAAGGTACGGGCTATATGAGTACACGGTCATGTCATTTGGACTGACTAATGCCCCTGCCTATTTTATGAGCATGATGAACAAGGTGTTCATGGAGTTTTTGGATAAGTTTGTAGTGGTGTTCATTGATGATATTTTGGTGTACTCGAATAATTAAGAGGAACACAAGGAACACTCGTGCTTAGTTCTCGAGAAGCTCAGGGAACATCAGTTATATGCCAAGTTTAGCAAGTGTGAGTTTTGGTTGAAGGAAGTTGGGTTTCTTGGACATGTTATATCAGGAGAAGGTATAGCAGTAGACCCCTCCAAGGTTCAGTCTGTCACTGAGTGGTTGGCACCCACCTCAGTTGGAGAGATCCATAGTTTTCTGGGACTCACATGATATTACAGGAGGTTCATTGAGAATTTCTCCAAGATTGTGAAACCCATGACCGAGTTGTTGAAGAAGGACACCAAGTTCAAATGGACTGAAGATTGTGAGGCCAGTTTTCAGGAGTTGAAGAAATGTTTGGTTACAGCCCCAGTGCTGATTCTTCTAGATATACGCAAGGATTTCCAAGTGTATTGCGACGCTTCTCACTTAGGACTTGGAGGAGTACTGATGCAAGATGGAAGAGTTGTTTAATATGCCTCACGTCAGCTTCAACCTCATGAGTTGAATTATGCCACACATGATTTGGAGTTAGCAGCCGTAGTGCATGCGCTCAAGACCTGGAGACATTTTCTGATTGGAATAGGTGTGATGTGTACACGGATCACAAGAGTTTGAAGTACATTTTCATGTAGAGGAGATGGTTGGAGCTCATAAAGGATTATGATATGAAGTTGCACTATCATCCAGGGAAGGCCAATGTCGTAGCAGACGCTTTGAGCCGCAAGAGTTATGCCAATACCCTCGTAAGCGGAGGATTACCGCAGGAATTAGTTGATGATCTTAAGGAACTTCGTTTCTATGTCCAAGAGGTTTTGTTGCAGCAATGGAGGTTCAGTCTATGTTATTGGGAAAGATTCGAGAAGCTTAGAAGGATGATAAGGAAATCGATGAGATAAAGGAGAAGATTAGCAAAGGAAAAGCCAAGGGTTTCCGTGAGGATGAGCACGAGACTTTATGGTTTGAGGATCATATATATGTGCCCAATAATGCGGAGGTTAGGAAGTTAATACTTCAGGAAGCTCATGACTCGCCATACTCGATTCACCCTGGAAACACCACAATGTATTTGGATTTGAAGGAGCATTTATGGTGGACAGGTATGAAGACGGATATTGCCGAGTATGTAGGAGTATGTGATGTATGTCAGAGAGTGAAGGCAGAACATTAGAAGCCGGCAGGATTGCTTCAGCCTATGTCGATACCCGAATGGAAGTGGGACAAGCTTGGCATGGATTTCATCACCGGATTACCCAGGACCCGATCGTGATATGATTCAATCTGGGTAGTAGTTGATCGCTTGACCAAGGTAGCTCACTTTATCCCAGTAAAAACCACCTATACAAGCGCGAAGTTGGCCAAGATATATATGACCAGGATTGTATGTCTACACGGAGTTCTGAGGACCATCGTATCAGATAGAGGGACACAGTTTACTTCGAAGTTTTGGAATCAATTGCACCAGACTTTGAGTACTAGGCTAGAGTTCAGTACAACCTTTCATCCACAGACCGATGGACAGACAGAGAGAGTCAACCAGATTTTGGAGGACATGTTGAAGCTTGTGCGCTAGATTATGGATCTAGTTGGGATGACAATTTGCCTTACACAGAGTTCTCTTACAACAATAGTTATCAGGTTAGTTTGAAGATGGCACCTTTTGAAGCCTTGTATGGAAGGAGATGTAGGACACCGTTGATGTGGGATGAAGTTGGAGACCGTCAGTTGTTTGGACCAGATCTGATCAAAGAGTCTGAAGAGAAGGTTAAGTTGATTCGAGATAGACTAAAGGTAGCTCAGTCCAGGCAGAAGAGTTATGCCGACACCAAACGCAAGAAGGTAGCCTATGAAATTGGAGATCGAGCATATCTTCGTGTGTCACCACTCCGAGGAATTAAACGATTTGGAGTTAAGGGAAAGTTAGCCCCGAGATTTGTAGGACTGTACCGAGTTCTGGAACATATGGTAGAAGTTGCCTACAAATTGGAGTTACCCGAAGGATTGTGAGGAGTTCACGATGTGTTTCACATTTCCCAGTTGAAGAAGTGCCATGCTGAGATGGCCGATATTTCTTTGAGAGATACAGTGCCCCTGGAAGCAATTCAGTTGGATAGTGACCTAACCTACAAGGAGAAGCCCGTCAAGATTCTCGAGTTTGCCATCCGAGTTACACGCATCAAGGTTATCAAGTTTTGAAAAGTTCAGTGGAGCCACCATACCGAGGATGAAGCCACCTGGGAGCGATAGGAAGACCTACGGAAAGACCACCCACACCTATTTTCTAGCCAACCCGAATCTCGAGGGCGAGATTCATCTTAAGGGGGGTAGGTTTGTAACATCCCAATTTTCAATTTGGATGTTATACATAGGTCATCATATGCATACCATATTTTATTTGCATTTTGGTTGTGATCGTAGAAATCTTAAGCAACTCAAGGACCCAAGGAGAGACTTGGGGATTTCATTTATTTTCATATTTGAATTTTCTCAAATTTGAAAAGGGGATCAATTTGGTTTTAATATTTTTCTCTCCAATTATTTCCAAAATTTAAATTAAAAGAGTGAAGATAATATGTTCTTCAAAAAGAGAGGAATATTGGAGTAAATTTTTTAAAATCAAATAAATATTTTATTTGGATTTTATTTGAATTAGAAAAATATGCATTTTTGAAAATTGCATTTTAAGCCAGAAAAATGTTCACTTTGTTCTAAATATTTTATTTAGACGGTGAAAATTGTTTTTGCCATTTTTAGAATTTTTTTTATATTTATTATGATTTTTATTCGGGTGAAATTCTTTAAAATAATAATAAAAAATTCTGCCCGACTGGGCCAGAGGCCGAGCCGGGCCGAAGCCCGTGTCGCCACCGCCTTCCTTCCGCCGTGCGCCGCGCGGACGTCGAGGAGAGTCCGAGCCGGACTCTCTCTCGCGCCGCCCCCTCCTCCAAGCCGAGACGCCGCCCCGCCCCTTTAAAGCCCCAACCCCGCCGCCTCCTCTCCACCTCCGCCCGCCCCGCCGTTGCCTGCCGCCCCCGGATCTCGATGGATCTCGCCGCCTCCGATTTTTTTTGAATCGGTAAAACCGACAAAACCGTCGCCCCGTTTTTTCGTTAGATCGGTTTTTTTGGTTTCGCTAATTTGCGAGCATTCACTCGAACGCCACTGTTAGCGAACATATTCGCCCGTTTGTCCTTGATAGCGAACGTTCGTTCGATAGTCTTTTTTTATTTTTATTTTCAGCCAGGGGCCTATCCATGATTATTTTTATCGCAGATTAGTCCCTGATCTTCAAACGCTCGCAACTTTTCGCTCGCTCGTCCAAATCTAGTGAAACCAACGCCAAAATCTTCGCCTCGAACCCCTCTTTCCAGTTAACCAACTTGAACATGATTTTGACAGTTTAAAATTTGGTTGCAAGCAGATTTGAATTGGAATTTCTTTTTACCGCAGTTACAGTTTCGTAGCTCCGATTTGATTGATTCTTTTTGCAAATCGAAGCTCTTCTCTTGTACTTTTGATTTGGATATTTTCTTTTTAGTTTTACCCTTGCATCTATTGCTTGAGTTCTTATGTATGCTATTGTTTGTTTGCGATAGAGTTTCCGGAGTGCGAAGCGTGCTACTACGAGTCACTAGGGTTTTCAGATCGTCAGCAAGGCAAATAACACTTTGATCATACCCCTTTATTACCCAGTTTTTATGCATTAGTTTCAAACCCTCAAACATTGCATGAGTAGGAACGGTTTAACATGTGGGTTTTGGGAAGTAGTTGTTGAGGTAGTACCTATTGCCCTTTTAATTAAACCATGGGAGTTACTTCTACGTTATGCTTATACTGCCATGCTATGCTCGTAGACGTGGTTTGGTTTGAGTGATTCATGACAGTTGTGAGCATTATTATAAACTAAGGGTTTATTTAAGGTGGCTACTTTAACACACTTCTAGGTGGTTGTTTGTGGGCACCGGGGGTAATCCAGTGTTGTCCAAGGAGATCCCGGGGAATCCGTGTGATCATCCTATGGTCCGCCACCCAGGCTCAAAGGGATCATAAAAATGTTCATGCTAGAAACTTCCGTGTGCAGCCACAAGCCATTATGGGCTCTGGCATAGTTGAGTATGTTGCGTGACCTCTTTCAGTGGTAAACTAGTAGAAGTGTGGGATTGTAGGTGGTACGGTTTACCCATCGAAAGGGCTAATGTTTCTGAAAGACTGTGACTCGGTCATCCATTTCTCAAACACCATGTAGTGCGAGAAATCCAACAGAGGAGATTGAGTCTTGTGGGGAAAAGTACGCAAACCTCTGTAGAGTGTACAAACTAATCATGGTTAGCCGTGTCACCGGTTATTGACATCTTGAGTATCTGGTACTTGAATTATTATGTTGATCTCATCACTTTACTTAATTAATTTGCTGGGTTAATGATTATTAATTTTGGGATTGAGATGGGGTTACCATTCTCAATGTTTTCAACAAACTTGTAGTTAAATAAAATAAATTCCTTTGTTGTAGGGAAAAACTAGCTTGTTGTAGGGAAAAACTAGCTTTCTGCAAAAATAACCATAGAGCCTCCACCAGCCGAATATGCATATAGTTATAGCTGCTACTTGTTCATTGCTCTACAGTGTTATTTTGCCAGCATATTCCATGTGCTGACCCGTTTCAGCTGCAACGTATTATGTTGCAGACTTTTTAGACGAAGAGCAAGGTGTGCTAGGTCATTGTCTTGCACTCAGCTATGCTGTTGGAGTTGATGGACTCATTTTTCCTTTGAAGCCTTCTGCTGTTATTTTCATTAGATGGCCTTCAACCATATCATTGTAATAAGTACTCTCTTTTGAGATATTCGATGTAATAAGTGTGTGATTGAACTCGGTTATAAATCCTTCAAGTATTATGTGTGTCAGCATTACCGATCCAGGGATGACACTTATGCACAGAGATTTGGCCGTCTGAGGTCGGATCACTACAGGCATCCACCGTAGCGGGTCGCCGTTAAGGTACCGGGTTCTAGTTTGGATCTGATAACCCGTTAACTGCCCGAACCAATGGGAATTTTCCACGTGTAGAATTCTCATTCGCCAGTGGATCCACGTGTCGGCCCAACGTTGGGACAGTTGTCATCCAGCGAATGGACGAGACGCGCCTATGATACGTTAACACGTGGCTCGGCCCAATAGTGGCCCATTCAGGTCAAAAGGCCGCCCCGTTTGACCTGGTCAAAAGGTAACGACCGACCCACTTAAAGCCCGCTAGTGGCCTGTTCGCATATAGCCCATTTACAACCCGCTAACTCACGGCCCATTATGGCCTATCCGAATTAGGCCTAGTAGCGCCATCTGGGATGTCCAATATGATTCCAGCCCATTGTAACTTCCGGCCCATGTATGGCCCATGATGTCTTTCGGCCCATATGAGGCCCTTTATAACTCTTGGCCCATTAACGGCCTAATGTGAAACTGGCCCGTAATGAATAGTGTATCACTTTATACCCATTAACGACCCATTATTCCATTGGGCCGTTTCCATCCCGTGTTATCTTCCGGCCTTCTCATGGCCCATTTATTCTTGGGATGATTTGCAGCATTCGATTACTTATGGTCCGTTACTGGCCTGTTCTGGTTGTGGGCCAAATTCAGCCCATGGTTAAAGTCAGCCCGTTTATGGCCAGTTAATCTGTTGGGCCGTTTTCATAGCGTCATCAAATACGGCCGATTAATGACGACCCATTATGGTCGGCCCATGAATGGATGATTCCAACTCTAGCCGTTTATGACCCATAATGCGGTCCGTTAGTGGCCCATGTTTGGCCAATCGATCATACGGCCCGTAGAAGGCCCATTGATGCTACGACCCGTAGAAGGCCCATTGATGCTACGACCCGTAGATGGCCCATTGTTTCTACGGCCCATAGAAGGCCCATTGTTTCTACGGCCTGTAGAAGGCCCGCCCATAGGAGGCCCATGGTCACTACAGTAAATATGTAGCCCATGGTTTATTGTGGCCTGGTTTTAGAAAATAGGTTATTGCGGCCACTAGCAAACCGTGAAAAAAGAACTACACTGACTACAAGCAAACAAATAAACAAGACGACAAGGAAATAAATAAGCAAGCAACTTAGGCTAGGCTATCACGACTATTACACATATTACATCCACTGGGCATCAAAGTTCGCCACCAGTGCAAATATGGGGAACAAAGCAGCATATTACATACACTGGTTGTCAAAGTTGGCGACCAGTGCAAATAAATGCCACAACAAAACAAGTCCAACACTGAAACCACTTCACAAGAGGTCAAGAAACAATATCCTGTGTATCCACCATGCTGGCAAGACGCTTAGCAAGCTTATTAGGTTTCTCTTGTTTGGGGCTTAAATCCTCCAGCGCTTGCTGTTGCATGAGAAAGTATGCATCTGAATTCTGCAGGGACTTCCTCAGTCCTTCGGCTTCTTGTCGTAGCACATCTAGTTGATGTCTTTCAACTTGAAGTTGAGACTCAAGAAGCCGAACTGATTCAGGCAGCGAGTTCGAAGAGCTGGTGCCAGCAGTGGCCAGGAACTCGAATACTACATCAAGACAGGACTTTGGGGTTGTCTCAGTGTCTTCAATATAGTTTTTATCAGCTTTCTTGGAGACCAACAGGGATGTCTCACTATCTTGAACCTTATGTGCATTACTTCCTTTACCATTGCATAACGGGGTACTCTTCTCCAATATTTTGTCCGCATTCTAAAAGAGAAACAAGCAGATAGATCATAGGTTTACCATGTTGTATATGAAACTCATTTTGATAAACCAGTTCAGTAGTAAGGTGGACATGATAACAGCATGAAACAAACATATATCTATGTAGTATGGTCATTGTATGGTCTATATCATTCTAGTTTATGTTGCCAAATCAAGATAGAGGTAGTTCAAATCATATCTGTTTAAGACAAAGCAGCATAGACAGAATATAAGTGTGGGAAACTACACATCAATAACAACACTTGTAATGTGCATGGCATGAGAACATAACTGTTTATTCAATTGAAACTGAAATCAACATAGAGCAAGTTACAACAACAAACACGTTAAACAAACAGGTTTAAAACATACCTGTTGCGCCATTGGAGTTTCAATTGCATCCTTCAAATTTGAAATTAGTTGGTATGAGTAAATACAGTGATGCAAGAGTAAAGGAGTATGAACCATAGCTACGGAACCTGACCTAAGAACAATTCTTCTTTTGCTTTAAGCGTTGACTTGGGGTTTGGAGTGGTGGTCCTCGTGCTTTGGGCACTGCAGTTGCCTTACTAACTGCTCATGTTTGGGTGCTCTGTGGTGGAGACGATGCTGTGTCAACTAGAACTAGGTTACTATCTGCTAGGGTTGGGGTTAGAAGGGGTGTAGCCGGTTCTTTGTCTAACTGGGTAGGGGTACAATCTGCGCGAGTCTGGGTTATGTGTGGTGGGGCTGGTTCTTGGGAAAGTACAACCATGGTTCTATCTGCATCGACGGGTAGCACAATCTTTTCTGAAGACTGTGTTTTTGCTCCCATAGATACTGCCATCACCCCCTCCAATTCAAATGGCTGATAAACAAGAAAAGTAATTGAATGTACAGACATTGTATGATAGACAGGTGCAATGGATAGTAGGGAAGAAAACAAGACATGAAATAATTCACATTTATGTTGTGTAACCAAACAGGATATCATGACATAATTTCACATATATGATGGCTAATTAAACATGATAGCATGACACAATTTCACATATATGATGGCTAACTAAACATGATAGAATGACATACTTCAAAATATGATGACTATGTAAACAGGATGACATGATATAACTATACAATGTGTCTACTAAAGTGGCTGGCATGCCATAATTCACAAACATGCCATCGATGGAAACATGATGGCATGATATAATTCACGGATAGAATGACATATTCAAAATATGATGACTATGTAAACATGATGAGATGATATAACTATATTATGTATTTAGAAAATGGGTTGGCATGCCATAATTCATTACATGCTGTCTATGTAAACATCATGGCATGCTATAATTCAAATATATGATTTATATACTAAGCAAGTGAGTATAGGGCAATCACATATATGATGTGTCAACTAAGGAGATGGCATTCAACATTGTGTATATGATGTAAAAACTAAGCATTGCAAGACAACATATGCATGATATGAGTAATATAACCTTGTCAAGTTTGAGCATACACCTCAGGGGGAAAATATACTGGTCATCTACCTCTGAATCCTCCTCTGATGAGCTATCTGTAACAAGCAAGATATCTGCTTCAGCAGGTAGCATTGTCTGCTCTAAGACCTTGTTTTGACTCCAGATTTCTCAATCACCAATTCAAATGGCTAATGCATAGGAAGAGAAGTTGAATATACAAACATTATCGACAAATGGAATGAGTAATACTAGCAAATATGCCCGTGTGTTGCAACAGGAGATAAAATACTATGCATTTAAAGTTAGTGAGAATTATATGTGTGCACACGAAAAAGAAACATTTAGCTTATTGGTTTCGCCGCGTGTGAAGGAATCAATCCGCTAATTTTCCATTCATTGATCGAGGGCATTTAAGAGTTTTGTTACGTCATCGTACGTCAGAGAAGGCGCATGAGTTATTCAATCTAATATTCCTTTCAATCCTTTGAATCGAGGGGATTTCAAGGTATTAGTTTCTGAGTATTCTAAGAAACATGAATAACTTTTTAAATGCTAAACAGTTTTTTAAAAATTGACTACACTTTCGAAAAAACGGGAACATAATATGAAAGGAAACATCTTTTACAATTCAAAAACATTTTATGAAAACACCAATTTTTTAAATAAAAACATGAACATTATTTGAATTTGTGAACAATTTTTAAAACGGGAACATGTGTTGAGAATTCATAAGATTTTTAGAAAATGTGTATCTTTTCTACACAAATATTATTTTTAATTTTGATATTTCACTAAACCAGGAATTATTTTGAAATTTGGAGCATTTTTTGAAATGCCATTTTCTTTTTCGAAATTCCGAACAATATTGAAAAATAATAATCTTTTAAAACAAAATGGCGAATTTTTGCAATTTTCGAATTTTTTAAAAATAGCAACAAAATTTTGGAATTCAGAACATTTTCCAAATCTTGCTTTCTTGAGAATTTTTAATGTACGAAATAAATTCTAAAAGAAAAATAAACTTGGAAGGGGAAAAAGATATAAGGAAAGGAGATTAAAAATAGAAGTAAATCACAGAAAAAATAAACATTATATGAATTTGTGAACCTTTTTTTAAATAGGATCATGTGTTTAGAATTCATAAGATTTGCAGAAAATGTGTATCTTTTATACACGAACATTTTTTTTTATTTTCAAATTTCACTAAAACATGAATATTTTTCAAATTTGGAGTTTTTTTTGAAATGCAATTTTATTTTTTGACATCCCTAACAATTTTAGAAAACAATATTTTTTAAAAAGGGGCAACATTTTACAATTTACGAATATTTCTTAAATTAGAAACAAAATTATGGAATTCAGAATATTTTCCAAAATTTTGTTTTTATTCTGAACATTTTTTTTAGAATTTTAATTTACGAAATAAATTATAACAGAAAAATAAACTTTGAAGGGAAAAAGATATAGGGAAAGGAGAATGAGAATAGAAGTGAAACTCAAAAAAAAAATAAAAAAGGGCCAGCCCATTAGTGGTTGTCCTGTGCAAAACTCTGATTATTTGTCCCACCATGCGGAAAATATAGTTTTCCCAGCTGCATGGGCAGAAAAATAAGTGGGCTGGCTTTGCTGCGCCACCGCGCGCGGCCCATGTACGAAAATTCTTTTTCTAGTGGACAAACGCATAAAAATTTAGTACCACCTTGGATAGAAAGATTTTTTTCCGGCGGTGAACGGATGAAAATAGTGGCGAAACACACCTTGCTTTATTAGTAGGTATAGATAAAAAAGGATGGCATGATATAATTCACATATATGACGCTTGGCTAAATAGCATGGCATCGCATAATTCACATACCTAATGCTTGCAACAAGATAGCATTGCAAAATTCACATATATAATGTCTTGCAACAAGATGGCATTGCAAAATTCACATATATGATAATTAAACACTAAACAGGTGGCATTCACACAAAGCATGTCTAAACTAAGCAAATGGCATGCCAATGCAAGACACCGTATGCAAGATATGAGCAATATAAACTTGCCAAGTTAGAGCATGCACCTCGGGGGCGGGGGGATACGAGTGGTCATATGTCTCTGAATCCTCCTCTGAGGAGCTATCTGTAACCAGCAAGACATGCGCTTCATCAGATAACATTGTCTGCTCTGAAGACCTTGTTTTCACTTTGGATATTTCCATGACTGCATCGAATGGCTGATGCACAGGAAGAATAATTGAATCGCTCCTTTAATGTTTGTTTCCACCCAACATGAAACTCATAGTAGACACCCGAGATTAACCAGATAGTAGACATATAGTATTGATTGCTGCCTACCCCACAACCATTTAAAAACTCAAGTTTGAGCATTAGTTTGGACCTGACTCGGAGTCTAATTGGTGAACAGGACGATAAAGTAGCATGTCATCATATTAAGCGATGCATAATGAAAGTAGACACGAAAGAGTGTGACCTCTCTTGTGGATCCATGTAGTCCTCAAGGTCATCTGCTCAGTTGATGATGGTAATGTAGTTGTTGTGGCTGCCGGTGGTGGGGAAGAAGATCTAAGGTGGCGAAAGATAGTCTGGAGGGCGGATCCCTGCTGTGGTGAACCCGTCTGTCGTTGGAGCAGCTGAGCTGGGGTGGAGCACAACGCAGCAGGAGCGGGACAAACCACACAAGGTTTCTTTGACACATATGTGTCACATAAGTAATTCTTTAAGGGCTTATTTGAATTGAAGGATTCTAACAATGTAGGGATAGGAAATACACATGAATAGGATAGGAATGCACGTGCAAAATAGAGAATTTAAAAACACAGGATTTCTGCCAATCTGGGTGTTTGGTTCACAAGAATTGGAAGATCACAGGATGCAAAGAAGCATGGTGAGATTAAGTCAAACCACAAGAAGATGTACGGTTATAATGCTATTATGCTACTATCTCTTGGTCTTGTGCTTCATGAATAGGAATTTGAAAAGGAGGACAAGTGAATATTAAAATTCCTACGATTTTTCTTTCAAGGAGACACTAAAGGAACAAATCCTACAATTTTCCTTTGCTCCATTCCTTTGTACCAAATGCATGAATAGTAGTACCATTGGAAACTTTCCAATTCCTATGTTTTTCCTTCGCCTTTTCCTTCAAGCATTGGCGATTCTAGTAGGCAGGCTTGAACAGGGAAAAGCCTACACTCAAAAAATGTTTTTGTGCTACTTCTACTACTTTGGACCTAGGCCATTGCCCTGCTAGCTCAACTCCCATGCCCATCTACAAATGCATAGCTCAAACACGCAGAAATAAATAATGATGGCGTTCAAAAGAGTCCATCACAGATACCTAAGTTTCCTGGTACCTCACTGCTTGTCATATACTAGGGGAAACTAATCGTATTTCACGTTATTACATGTGCTCAGTGCACAATATATATAACATGTAGAGTAAAAAAGCGATGCAACAAGTGTACAACCTCTTTGGCGCCATGTCGATCTTAGCATGATTGGGTTGGTCCGTGAGGATGCTCTGGTTGATTTGGCCATCGAGGAGGGGAAGATGACCTTACGTGTCTAGAGATGGAGCCGAAGGTACTGCTCCGCTGTGATGGAGGGTTTCGTCATTGGAGCAGCTCCGGTGAGTTGTACAACGGCGAGGCTGAAGTAGGACAAGAGAGACAACATTAACTTGAGTGGAATTCTAATAGAATCTCCAATAGATGATGTAAAATACATAACCACAAAGTGCTAGATGTAAATACATCAGCCGCTCATCTCTGAACTTAACTGTCGAAACTGAATTGAACTGTTGAAACTGAATTTTACTGTTGAAACTGAATTTTGCTGTCGAAACTGAATTTTACTGTTGAAACTGAACGCACTAGTAGCAGAAACGTAGTAGCAGCATCGCCCGGAGTAGCAGCGCGTGCGAGCGCCGGGGCAGCTAGTCGTGTAGTAGCATCTTGGGTAGCAGCTGCAGGGGCTCGAGCGAGAGCAGGATCTACTGCTGGTGCAACAGCAATGCGAGCAGGAGTAGAGCAACAACGCAAGCAAGAGCAAGAGCGAGAGCAGTAGCGCGAGCGAGAGCAGACTAGGCAGGGGACCAAGAGCAAGATCAGAGCAGCAGTGCGAGCACGAGCAGACTAGGCAGGGGACCAAGAGCAAGAGCAGAGCAGCATCACAAGCGAGAGCTAAAGCAGCAGCAGCTCCTACTGATGTGGACGTCACCACCGAGGGAGCGACGCCATGGAGGAAGTGGCCGGCGACGCCGGCGTAGATGGAGCCACGCCATGTCGGCTCGGGACCGAGCGCCGGCAACAACGTGAGATCGAATCAAGAAGAAAATGCAGCGATTAGTGTAGAACCTCTTTGGTGGTGCCGATTAGGCCTCGGTTTCATCCGAGGAATCTGTGATGATGCTAGTCTTCTGGTGGTGCAGGTGAAGATGGCGGTGTGGGAATGGAGGTAGCACGAATGACGTGGGGAACGTCAGGGCAGCTACTTGGAGGTGGAGGACATGGTGGCTGAACCGGTGGGATGATAGATCCTCATCCGGTGCGGTGGATGAGGGACGTCGAGGTGTAGCTGTGGACGACATCGTCAGGGAAGAGGCTCCGGCTGGGTGGGCGGACGGAGAAGATCCATCTTGGATTCAAGACCCCTCACGGGAAGATCCGTATAGGATACCGTCAAGACCTCCTCTTGAAGGTGAACTTTACCTTGTATCTTTCCCTTTGTTGTTCATGTACCTTGTGGATCTTGTGTGTTTGATTGTCAAGTGGATGTGTGATTGGACTTGTTCTTGAGTGTTTCCCCTTGTGATTTCTCCCCGTTCTTCCCCGTGTTCTTCATGTTCTTCGAGGGAATCCACTCTAGTCATGAAAGATCGGCCTACACCGGGTTAGCCCCGTATCATATGGTATCATGAGCCATGTTGATCATGTATTTGGAGTCCCTCACATCGTTTTCTAGCCTTCTTTTTCTTGATTTCGTCCCCAATTTCAAAAATTCCCACCAAAAATAGCCCCAATTTTTTTGTGATTTGTTTGTTTGATGTTGTTTTGTTGATTTTGATCCATGGATTTGCTTGGTTTTCAGTGAATCTAGTATCTCCACAAGTTTCTCCACTTTCCATCCATGAAATCTCCTCAATTTTGACCCCAAAATATCCAATTTCCGCCCAAAATCACGTGTTGAATCTCGGATCCCGCGTTGACCCCGACCCACCGGACGACCGACACTTTACCGGACGCCCGGAGCCCCAGGAATCACTGGATGGCCGGTACTTATCGGAAATCCGACACCCCGATCCCGAGCTGAAATCACGAAGTTCGGACCATTTTCGGACGTGTGACGACCGAACATCCGACACTTCTCGGACGTCCGACACCTATAAAAACCGACTTCGGCTGATTCTTGTTTTGGCCATAATTAATTCATCCGAATTCCGGTTTTGATGTTCTTTAGCTCGTTTTGAAGCTATTGACACCCCCCTTCCCACAAAAATACTTCCAACATCATTTGACTCCATCAAATGTTTGCAACTTTGGCATCTTTGCCTAGGGCTTCCGCCACATCACACGCATAACCACCATAGCCTTCCGTAACCTAACCCGTTTTATTCACCATAGCATTAGTGGTTGCTTGAGTAGAGATTCGAGTCTCCTAAGGTGTTTCGGATACTTAGGGACGGTTGCTTCTTCATCAACCACCACCATACCTTCCGCATAACCTCGCCCATCTTTCCACTTCCGCATTGCCAAGTGCAAAACCACCACCGCATCCCGCGACCACCATTTGACATTTGAGATTTTGAGTCTGTGGTTTTTCCATTTCCTAAGGTGTTTCGGCTAATTAGGAATGGTTCAACCTCGAGAACACCACCACTCATCATTGCCACGAGGTCATCATCGTACATCATGGACGGTAACCTCGACGACACCATTGTATATTCCCCTTGCAATTGCATTGATAACCCCTATCCCATTTTGCGTCACTTGCCTATCGATACTAGCCATTTGAGTATTGCTGGCAACGTTACTTGTGCACATTAGTGATCATTTATCTACACCTCCCATTGCTTACATACCATATCATATCGGTATCATATCATCTCTTGTGTCACAAGATTGTTCCCGCATATACACAATTGCTATCTTGGTTTGTGCATTTCGCATTGTGGCCATAAAAAAAGAATAAGCTTCTAAGCAAAGAAAAAGAGAGCAAAGAAGCTTGTCAGCAAGAGCCATAGCATCGTATCATAGTGCACTACAATATATCATATGGTATCATACTCGATCATCTTGGATCATCTTGTGCTAAAGCACCGGAACATACATACATAGCATACTTGGGATAGAAAGTTTATCCATTTTGCATCTTATAGGTTGTGCACAAGTGTCATATCCGCCTATTGAGCAATCGTGCCAGCGTCTCTCTTGAGTTGTGCAACATGAGCGTCTTTCGTGGATTCCACATTTTATGCTCATTCCTTGGTTGCACGACCCCATTTATCTATCTGTGTGTGTTTCCATGTGCCATTCATTGCTATTGGTCTACTTGTTTCACTTGCGAATATGTGAATCTCTTTCAACATTATTGACTCTTGCTAACATTTTACATCAAATTTTTGTGCCACTATCCTCACCAAGCTACTCCATAAGCTTTACTTGATAGGTGTGAGTGAACAAGTCCGGTACCAATTCCACTATTCTTTCATTTCACATTGAGTGAAACGGGATACATCCTCAACTTTGGGAAAAGGTAACTTAGTATTGTTTATCTCATTTCCTACTCACCCTCACTTGAGTCTTGTGATGGATAGGCAAGGCATTTCACCTTCGGTGTACAACAAAAACGACGAGTTCGATGCCACGAAAAACTCCACCGATGCCAAGATGCATTTTCAAATGGAGGAGATCAAAGCCCTCATCAAGTCCTACAAGCAATCTTCCTCATCTTCGAGAAGATGCTCAAGAGCACATCCTTCCGAGCTACCATCTCCGCCAAGATCACACCGGCATCGACACCATCACCAACAAGAACGTGAAGGTCAAGAGCTCAACACCAACAACTGCTCAACGACTTCACCACCCCCTTGGCATCTTCCCAATCGATTTCAAGGCATCTCCGCTTACGGACATACAACATATTCACCAACAAGAACCTCAAGGCTATGCTCAAGAGAAGCTCCCCAAGCTCAAGTCCGCGACTTCACGAGCTACTATGACCTCGACACCGACCACGAGATTCCTTTCTATGGGACTCTAGAACCCGAGGAGTATCTTGAGTGGGAGCGCTTGATGGACGACTACCTCAAGCTACATCAAGTTCATCCCGAAGATCAAGTGAAGTGCGCCACAAGGAACTTCCACGACTACGTGTACACACGATGGCTTCACACACATTTGGAGAGCTATGACATGAGTTGGCCCAAGACGTAGAGAGCTTTGCAGCGAGAGTTCATGCCACAACCTACATGGAACAACTCCTACGCCAATTGGAGAGTACCATCCAAGGATCCAAGTCCATCGACGCATACTTCAAGGAGATGAAGATTTCCTTGCGACGAGCTGGCGTGGACGACCCCATTTCTATGAAGTTCTACTTCATGATGGGATTGAATACGACATCTCCAATACTATCTTCCTCGAGAACGACAAGTCTCTCGACGACAACTACATTGGTGCTCTCAAGGCGAAACAAGAACTCATGAAGGCCAAGGCTTCTCCACCCCAAGCTCACTTCGCGACAACCAAGCTCCATGGGAATAAGCATGAGGATAGTACCACTAAGATGTCCAAGCCCGACGAGCTCCAAGACAATGCTCCCAAGTTCGACTTCACCGCCATCCCTCTTTGTGGCATTGATGCTGCCAAGTCCACTTCGACTCTTTTTCAAGACGGTGCAGCGACGACTACGACTATGGATCCAATCAAGGAACAAGCTTTGGAGGCAAGCGGCATGGTGACGAGCAAGGATGATGCTTCCATCTTAGGAGGTGAGAGTGATGATGTGCCATCTTTGGCCTTCATCCACGGCGATGACGATGGGATGGTTGAGTATCTCACCTCAACCACGACGACATATGATGACTTGAGTGACTTGTGCCACCATATTGAGAGTGATAGTGACTCCCCATATATGATGTTGTAGGATCGAAAGTATGTCTAGAGGGGGGGTGATTAGACTACTTGACCAAATAAAAATCTAGCCTTTTCCCAATTTTAAGTCTTGGCAGATTTTAGCAACTTAGCACTAGTCAAGTAAACAACCTACACATGCAAGTCTAAGAGTATAGCAGCGGAATGTAAAACATTGCACATGAAGGTAAAGGGAGGAGTTTGGAGGGAGCAAACGCAATATAGACACGTAGATTTTTGGCATGGTTCCGATAGGTGGTGCTATCGTACATCCACGTTGATGGAGACTCCACGAAGGGTAACGGTTGCACGAGTCCGCGAAGGGCTCCACCCACAAAGGGTCCACGAAGAAGCAACCTTGTCTATCCCACCATGGCCATCGCCCACGAAGGACTTGCCTCACTAGGATAGATCTACACGAAGTAGGCGATCTCCTTGCCCGTACAAACTCCTTGGTTCAACTCCACAATCTTGACGGAGGCTCCCAAGTGACACCTAACCAATCTAGGAGACACCACTCTCCAAAAGGTAATAGATGGTGTGTTGATGATGAACTCCTTGCTCTTGTGCTTCAAATGATAGTCTCCCCAACACTCAACTCTCTCTCATAGGATTGGATTTGGTGGAAAGATGATCTGAGTGGAAAGCAACTTGGGGAAGGCTAGAGATCAAGATTTATGTGGTTGGAATGGAATATCTTGACCTCAACACAAGTGTAGGTGGTTCTCTCTCTCAGAAAATGTATGATGGAAGTGTAGGCATGTTCTGATGGCTCTCTCTCCACGAATGAAGAGTGGGTGGAGGGTTATATATAGCCTCCACACAAAATCTAACCATTACACACAATTTACCAAACTCGGTGGGACCGAATCAAAAAACTCGGTCAGACCGAATCAAAAAACTCGGTCAGACCGATTCAGTTCAAAATGTGAATGTTAGGATTGTCGGTGGGACCGACATGTCAACTCGGTGGGACCGATTTCATTAGGATTAGGGCATAATGTAAGCTCGGTGAGACCGATTACACAAACTCGGTAGGACCGATTTTGGTAATAAGCAAACAGAGAGTTGGCTAGGCAAACTCGGTGGGACCAATTCGCTCATCTCGGTTGGACCGAAATGTTACGAAGGGGAAACCGAGAGTTTGCATTGTGAACTCGGTGGGACCAATCGGTCATCTCGGTTAGACCAAAATGTTACGAAGGGAAATAGAGAGTTTGCAATCCCATCTAGGTGACACCGAGATCCCTATCGGTGGGACCGAAGTGGCTAGGGTTTTGTGGCAGTGGCTATGCCAACTGAACTCGGTGGTGCAGGATGGAAAGTTTCAGTGGGGCCGAGTTTGACTTTTGGTTTGGGACATATGTGGATATGAGAAAGTGGTTGAGGATTTTGGAGCATATCACTAAGCATTTTGAGCAAGTAACCCATTAAGCAACACCTCATCCCCTTTTAATAGTATTGGCTTTTCCTATGGACTCAACGTGATATTGGATCACTAAAAGGTAAAATGTAGAGTCTTGAGCTTTAGGCTTGAGCCAATCTTTTGTCCTTAGCATTTTGAGGGGTCCACATTTCTAATCCATGCCATGCCAATCATTGAGCTTTCCTGAAATATTTATCTTGAAATAGTATTAGCTCAATGAGCTATATGTTGTTAGGAATTACCAAGACCACCCAGGGATAGTTGCACTTTCAATCTCCCCCTTTTTGGTAATTGATGACAACATATACATCCAAGCTTCGATAAATGATTATAAGATTGAAATATATCGTCGCTTTGAGAAGTATGTGATAAGTAAGAGCTCCCCCTAAATTTGTGCATTATTTAGAATTTGCTTTTGAATGCAAATGCACAATCGATTAGGATTATGGGTCACTCTTCCATGTCACATACATCTTGGTGGAGCGCTCAAAATGATATAAATTAAAGGCATGCACTCATCACCAAGAAATGTGAATGATCATATAGAGATATAAAAAGATAGTATCATCCAAGCAAGCATTAAAGTAGCATATGATCAATCACATGATCACACAAATATCTCACACAAGGACATAAAGTATCTCACACATGCATACAATAAAAAGTTCAACCAAAAGGTAAAGAAGAAAAACACTCTCACAAAGCCTATGATCTATACATATTTCTCCCCCTTTGGCAACAAGTTACCAAAAAGTTCAAATATGCATAGTGCTATGCGTCTCTCAGGCTAGGTCTCCGGGAGGTGGTGTAGAGAGAACTCCAAGGACAAAGGCATCCGTTGATCTAGTTGGAGCTAGTGGAGTGGCTGCTGGAGGTGGTACTGAGGCTGTGGCTGCTGGTGCTGACGTTGTTGCTCTCGTATCAGGTACATGCACTGCAATAGACCTTTGTCCTCTAGGCACTCGCTGAAATGCATCAGTAGTTGCCTTCCCTCTCTTCTCTTCTGCTTCCTCTTGGAGTTGCTCAACTGCTGTTTGAATCTCAGTTATCTTTAGATCAAGATCATAAAATTTAGTTTCTACGATCCTCTCCAAGCTCTCCTGGTTTTGAGTCTGGGTGGCCAAGCCCTCCTCAATCCTCAGTGTAGACTGGATCAGATATGCAAGTTGATCTGGCTTGCTCTTCAGGAAAACTTGAGATGCCTCTTCAACACTTGGCAGCTTGGCAGCTTTCTCACCTTTGCTTTGGCTCTCTTCTCCTGTGCTTGAGCTAATGATGGTTCCTCCTCATTCATCACTACAGTGTTGTCTTCAAAATCAGGATATAAGGGTAGATGCTCCTTATCCAACAGATATGTTCCAGTGCCCATCTTGGAGTTGATGAGCTCCTGAATGTGTGGAGCATACCCACAACTTCTCTTCTGGTCAGCGGCAGTCCTCTTGATTGTCTCTACAATCAGACTCATGACCTTGAACTTCTAAGGGACATCAAAAAGCTTTAGCAGGTTGATAGAATGTCCTCTGATCATCTTGTGATCTCCTGACTTGGGTAGCAATGTGTGCCTAAGGATCCAGTTGATGGTAGGCAGACCAGACAACAAGAAATGTACTGATCCAAGCCTGCGAGTCTCCAAAGCTTTATCTCGGATCTCCTTGTACATGTTTGCCATAGTGTTGTGGTCTTTCTTCTTCTTGGCAAACACATCCAAGTCATCCTCATGTTCCTTTGGGGCATTTATCAGCTTGGCCCATTCTTCAACAGTGGACTAGTACCTAGTACCTTCTGACATCCAAATGATCTTCCCATCTGGGTAAAAGTGAGCAGTGGAGTAAAATGATACGTCCATTTTGCATCATGCTTTTATGTCGATATTTATTGCATTATGGGCTGTATTACACATTATGTCACAATACTTATGCCTATTCTCTCTTATTTTACAAGGTTTACATGAAGAGGGAGAATGCCGGCAGCTGGAATTATGGGCTGGAAAAGGAGAAAATATTAGATACCTATTCTGCACAACTCCAAAGTCCTAAAACTTCATGGGAGCAAGTTTCAGAATATATAAAAAATATTGGGCGAAAGAAGTACCAGGGGGGGCCATCCACCATCCACGAGGGTGGGGGGCGCGCCCTACACCCTGGGCGCGCCCCCTGCCTCATGGGCCCCCTGGCAGCCCCCTGATGCCCATCTTCTGCTATATGAGGTCTTTCGTGGAGGAAAAAATCATAAGCTAGATCACGGGACGAAACTCCACCACCACGAGGCGAAACCAATCTAGGGCTCCAGCGGAGCTGTTTTGCCGGGGAAACTTCCATCCGGGAGGGGGAAATCATCACCATCGTCATCACCATTGTTCCTCTCATCGGGAGGGGGCAATCTCCAACAACATCTTCACTAGAATCATCTCATCTCAAACCCTAGTTCATCTCTTGTATCCAATCTTTGTCCCAAAGCCTCAGATTGGTACCTATGGGTTGCTAGTAGTGTTGATTACTCTTTGTAGTTGATGCTAGTTGGTTTATTCGGTGGAAGATCATATGTTCAGATCCTTTATGCATATTAATATCCCTCTGATTATGCACATGAATATAATTTGTGAGTAGTTATGTTTGTTCCTGAGGACATGGGAGAAGTCTTGGTATAAGTAGTCATGTGAATTTGGTATTCGTTCGCTATTTTGAAGAGATGTATGTTGTCTTTCCTCTACTGGTGTCATGTGAACATCGACTACATGACACTTCACCATTGTTTGGGCCTAGAGGAAGGCATTGGGAAGTAATAAGTAGATGATGGGTTGCTAGAGTGACAGAAGCTTAAACCCTAGTTTATGCATTGCTTCGTAAGGGGCTGATTTGGATCCATATGTTTCATGCTATGGTTAGGTTTACCTTAATACTTCTATTGTAGTTGCGGATGCTTGCAATAGGGGTTAATCATAAGTGGTATGCTTGTCCAAGGAAGGGCAGTACCCAAGCACCGGTCCACCCACATATCAAATTATCAAAGTACCGAAGGCGAATCATATGAACATGATGAAAACTGCCTTGACGATAATTCCCATGTGTCCTCAGGAGCGCTTTCCTTTATATAAGAGTTTGTCTAGGCTTGTACTTTGCTACAAAAAGGATTGGGCCATCTTTCTACACCTTAATTACTTTTATTACTTGTTACCCGTTACAAACTACCTTATCACAAAACTGCTTATCATTTCAGTGCTTGCAGAGAATACCTTACTGAAAATTGCTTATCATTTCCTTGTGCTCCTCATTGGGTTCGACACTCTTACTTATCGAAAGGACCACGATAGATCCCCTATACTTGTGGGTCATCTAGACTCTTTTCTGGCGCCGTTGCCGGGGAGTGAAGCGCCTTTGGTAGGCGGAATTTGGTAAGGAAAAATTTATACAGTGTGCTGAAATTTACTGTCACTTGCTACTATGGAACATAATCCTTTGAGGAGCTTGTTCAGGGTATCTTCACCCCAACCAGTAGAGCAAAGAGTTTCTCCTCAACCTACTGAACCTACTAAAAATGTTTACTTTGAAGTTCCTTCGGGTATGATAGAGAAACTGCTAGCTAATTCTTTCACAGGTGATGGAACATTACATCCCGATTTGCACCTAATCTATGTGGATTTAGTTTGTGGATTATTTAAGCTTGCAGGTTTGCCCGAGGAAGTTATCAAGAAGAAGGTATTCCCTTTATCTTTGAAGGGAAAGGCATTGACATGGTTTAGGCTATGTGATGATATGGGATCATGAAACTACAACCGATTGAAATTGGAATTTCATCAGAAGTTTTACCCTATGCATCTTGTTCATCGTGATCGTAATTATATATATAATTTTTGGCCTCGCGAAGGAGAAAGCATCGATCAAGCTTGGGGGAGGCTTAAGTCAATGTTATATTCATGCCCCAATCATGAGCTCTCAAGAGAAATTATTATTCAAAATTTTATGCTCGGCTTTTTCTCGATAATCGCTCCATGCTCGATACTTCTTGTACTGGCTCTTTTATGATGAAGACTATTTAATTCAAATGGGATTTATTGGAAAGAATTAAACTCAACTCCGAAGATTGGGATACCGACGAAGGTAAGGAGTCAAGTATAACACCTATGTTTGATTGTGTTAAATCTTTTATGGATACCGATGCTTTCCGTGAATTTAGCACTAAATATGGACTTGACTTTGAGATAGTAGCTTCTTTCTGTGAATCCTTTGCTACTCATGTTGATCTCCCTAAGGAGAAGTGGTTTCGATATAATCCTCCCATTGAAGTAAAAGTAGTTTCACCTATTAAAGTTGAAGAAAAGACTATCACTTATAATGATCTTGTTGTTCCTACTACTTATATTGAGAAACCACATTTCCCTGTTAGAATAAAGGATCATGCTGAAACTTCAACTGTAGTTCGTAAGAGTAATACTAGAACACCTACACCCTCTAAGCAAATTAAAGTTGAACCTAGTATTGCTATGGTTAAAGATCTCTTGGCCGATAATATTGATGGGCATGTTATTTACTTCTGTGATGAAGCTGCTAGAACTGCTAGACCCGATACTAAAAATAAACATAGACCCATTGTAGGCATGCCTATTATTTCTGTTAAAATAGGAGATCGTTGTTATCATGGCTTATGTGATATGGGTGCTAGTGCAAGTGCAATACCTCGTTCTTTATATAAAGAAATTATGCATGATATTGCACCTGTTGAGATAGAGGAAATTGATGTTACTATTAAACTTGCCAATAGAGACACTATTTCACCAGTTGGGATTGTTAGAGATGTTGAAGTCTTGTGTGGGAAAGTCAAATATCCTGCTGATTTTCTTGTTCTTGGTTCCCCACAAGATGACTTTTGTCCCATTATATTTGGTAGACCCTTCTTGAATACTGTTAATGCTAGGATCGATTGCAAAAAGGATGTTGTTACTATTGGTTTGGGGGATATGTCTCATGAGTTTAATTTTTCTATGTTTCGTAGACAACCCCATGATAAAGAATTGCCTAGTAAAGATGAAATTATCGGTCTTGCTTCTATTACCGTGCCTCCTAATGATCCTTTAGAGCAATATTTGCTAGACCATGAAAATGATATGTTTATGAATGGAAGAAGGGAAATAGATGAAGTATTCTTTAAACAGGGGCCTATTTTGAAACACAACCTACCTGTTGAAATTCTAGGGGATCCTCCTCCACCCAAGGATGACCCCGTGTTTGAGCTTAAACCTTTACATGATACTCTTAAATATGCTTATCTTGATGAGAAAGAGATATATCCTGTTATTATTAGTGCTAACCTTTCAGAGCATGAAGAAAAGAAATTATTGAAAACTCCGAAGAAGCACCGTGCTGTTATTGGATATACTCTTGATGATCTTAAGGGCATTAGTCCCACTCTATGCCAGCAAAAAATAAAATTGGGGAAAGACGCGAAACCGGTTGTTGATCACCAACGACGGTTAAATCCTAAGATGAAGGAAGTGGTAAGAAAAGAAATACTAAAGCTTCTGGAGGCAGGTATAATTTATCCTGTTGCTGATAGTCAGTGGGTAAGCCCTGTCCATTGTGTCCCTAAGAAGGGAGGTATTACTGTTGTTCCTAATGATAAAGATGAATTGATCCCACAAAGAATTGTTATAGGTTATAGAATGGAAATTGATTTCCGAAAATAAATAAAGCTACTAAAAAGGATCATTATCCTTTACCTTTTATTGATCAAATGCTAGAAAGATTATCCAAACATACACATTTTTGCTTTCTAGATGGTTATTCTGGTTTCTCTCAAATACCTGTGTCAAAAGAGGATCAAGAAAAGACAACTTTTACTTTCCCTTTCAGTCCCTTTGCTTATAGACGTATGCCTTTTGGTTTATGCAATGCACCTGCTACCTTTCAAAGATGTATGACTACTATATTCTCTGACTTTTGTGAAAAGATTGTTGAGGTTTTCATGGATGATTTTTCTATTTATGGAACTTCTTTTGATGATTGCTTAAGCAACCCTGATCGAGTTTTGCAGAGATGTGAAGAAACTAATCTTGTCTTGAATTGGGAGAAGTGCCACTTTATGGTTAATGAAGGTATTGTCTTGGGGCATAAAATTTCTGAAAGAGGTATTAAAGTTTATAAAGCTAAAGTTGATGCTATTGAAAAGATGTCGTGTCCTAAGGACATCAAAGGTATAAGAAGTTTCCTTGGTCATGCCGGTTTTTATAGGAGGTTCATTAAAGACTTCTCTAAAATTTCTAGGCCTCTGACTAATCTCTTACAAAAAGATGTTCCTTTTGTCTTTGATGATGATTGTGTAGAAGCATTTGAAATACTTAAGAAAGCTTTGATTTCTACACCTATTGTTTAGCCTCCTGATTGGAATTTACCATTTGAAATTATGTGTGATGCTAGTGATTATGCTGTAGGGGCTGTTCTAGGACAAAGAGTTGATAAGAAATTAAATGTTATCCAATATGCTAGTAAAACTCTAGACAATGCTCAAAGAAATTTTGCTACTACTAAAAAGGAGTTTTTAGCAGTTGTATTTGCTTGTGATAAGTTCAGACCTTATATAGTTGATTCTAAAGTAACTGTTCACACTGATCATGCTGCTATTAAATATTTTATGGAAAAGAAAGATGCTAAACCTAGACTTATTAGATGGGTTCTCTTGCTACAAGAATTTGATTTGCATATTATTGATAGAAAGGTAGATGAGAACCCCGTTGCAGACAACTTGTCTAGGTTAGAGAATGTTCTTGATGACCCACTACCTATTGATGATAGCTTTCCTGATGAATAATTAGCTGTCATAAATGCTTCTCATACTGCTCCTTGGTATGAGGATTATGCTAATTACATTGTTGCTAAATTTATACCACCTAGTTTCACATACCAGCAAAAGAAAAAAGTTTTTCTATGATTTAAGACATTACTTTTGGGATGACCCACACCTTTATAAAGAAGGAGTAGATGGTGTCATTAGACCTTGTGTACCTGAGCATGAACATGAACATATCCTACGCAAGTGTCACTCTGAGGCTTATGGAGGACACCATGCTGGAGATAGAACTGCACATAAGGTATTGCAATCCGGTTTTTATTGCCCTACTCTCTTCAAGGATGCCCGTAAGTTTGTCTTGTCTTGTGATGAATGTCAAAGAATTGGCAATACTAGTAGACGTCAATAAATGCCTATGAATTATTCACTTGTTATTGAACCATTTGATGTTTGGGGCTTTGACTACATGGGACCGTTTCCTTCCTCTAATGGTTATACACATTTTAATTGCTGTTGATTACGTTACTAAGTGGGTAGAAGCTATTCCAACTAGTAGTGCTGATCATAACACCTCTATTAAGATGCTTAAAGAAGTTATTTTTCCGAGGTTTGGAGTCCCTAGATATTTAATGACTGATGGTGGTTCATATTTTATTCATGGTGCTTTTCGTAAAATGCTTGCTAAGTATGATGTTAATCATAGAATTGCATCTCCATATCATCCATAGTCTAGCGGTCAAGTAGAACTGAGTATTAATTTTGCAAAAGACTGTTAATAGATATAGAAAGAATTGGTCCAAGAAACTTGATGATACATTATGGGCCTATAGAACTGCATATAAAAATCCTATGGGAATGTCTCCGTATAAGATGGTTTATGGAAAAGCATGTCAACTAGAACATAAGGCATATTGGGCCATTAAACAACTCAATTATGATTTCAAACTTTCCGGTGAGAAGAGGCTTTTTGACATTAACTCACTTGATGAATGGAGAACCCAGGCCTATGAGAATGCCAAACTGTTTAAAGAAAAAGTTAAAAGATGGCATGATAAAAGGATAGAAAAACGTGAGTTTAATGTATGTGACTATGTATTGTTATACAACTCTCATTTAAGATTTTTTGCAGGAAAACTCCTCTCTAAATGGGAAGGTCCTTACGTCATCCAGGAGGTCTATCGTTCCGGTGCCATAAAAATCAACAACTTCGAAGGCACAAATCCGAGGGTGATGAATGGTCAAAGAATAGGTATGAGGTACAGTAAGTTAACCGACTCCAAAACAGTTCTAATAGCCATTTTTCTCCGTTTTGGAATATTTAAGAAAATAGGAAAATAAGAAGCAGTCCGGTTAGGACACGAGGCGTCCACGAGGGTGGAGGGCGCGCCCCCTGCCTCGTGGGCACCTCGCGTGCTATCAGGACTCTATTTTCTTGCATGATACTTCTTTTGGTTGGTAATTCATTATATAATCTCCCGAAGGTTTTGACCACCGTATCACGCAAATATCTTCTGTCTTTGTTTCGAGCTGTTTTTCTGATAGATCTAGATTGCCATGGCGTCTTCAAGTGCCCCCAAGGACAAGTTTTTTGAGAAGGTCATGAACCCCTACCTCGCGGAGGTGCTGCAACACCCTCAAACCATTGAGATGCGTGAGGGGTTGCTGCACATCTGCGATGTTGAGGGACCAAGGAGGACCGCAAGCGTGGAGACAAGGCTCGAGGCAATGGAGCAACAAGTTTTCAAGTGCTAGGAGATGGTGGAACATGGACTCGACTCCAATCATATAATGATCACGGAGTTCACCAACAACCACAAGCTGGATGACAAGAACATCGGAGAGGCCATCTTCAAGCTTCACGAGAAAATTGAGCACCTCCAAGCCCAGATCTATGACCTGCAAAACCAAAACTGTGAGTATGAATATAGATTCAAGAGGATGAGTTTGGCTGCAGATTTGAGGATCCTGGAGACTCGATCATCCTTCTATGATGGTGAGCCTATGCCTTGGAAGATGGACAACAAGCCCACATCATCAACAACTCCATCATCACCACCTCCAAGGAAGGAGACATAAACACATGGGTATGGGCACTCCCCTTGGCAACTGCCAAGCTTGGGGGAGTGCCCCGGTATTGTATCACCATCACACTTTTATCTTTACCATTTTTCTTAGTTTGATCCTTTTGGTAATATCTTGATCTAGTAGAATAAAGTTTTAGTTTGATCTAGTTTTGATTTTTGCTCTATGATCCTTCTATGTAATCGAGTCTGTGAGCTATATATAATAAATATTAGTGTTGAGTTAAGGGCTTGATTATCTTGCTATGATCTTGAGGGAATAAAATAAAAGATAAAGAATAAAAAGAAATAAAGAGATCATATGGATCTTATGGAGAGTAATGACTTCACATATAAAGAGTATGATGAATAAATTTTTTTGAGAGTTGACAAACATAGTTTTGGTCATCGTTGCAATTAATAGGAAGTAATAAAGAAAGAGAGGTTTTCACATATAAATATACTATCTTGGACATCTTTTATGATTGTGAGCACTCATTAAAATATGACATGCTAAAGAGTTGATGTTGGACAAGGAAGACAACGTAATGGGTTATGTTTTCTTACATCTGAGATAAATTATATTGTCATGGATCATCCAACATGTTGAGCTTGCCTTTCCCTCTCATGCTAGCCAAATTCCTTGCACCAAGTAGAGATACTACTTGTGCTTCCAAATATCCTTAAACCCAGCTTTGCCATGAGAGTCCACCATATCTACCTATGGATTGAGTAAGATCCTTCAAGTAAGTTGTCATCGTTGCAAGCAATAAAAATTGATCTCTAAATATGTATGATTTATTAGTGCAGAGAAAATAAGCTTTATACGATCTTGTGATGTGGAAGAAATAAAAGCGACAGACTGCATAATAAAGGTCCATATCACAAGTGGCAATATAAAGTGACGTTCTTTTGCATTAAGATTTTGTACATCCAACCATAAAAGCACATGACAACCTCTGCTTCCCTCTGCGAAGGTCCTATCTTTTATTCTTGTCTTATACTTCGTGCAAGAGTCATGGTGATCTTCACCTTTCCTTTTTACATTTTATCCTTTGGCAGGCACAATGTGTTGGAAAGATCCTGATATATATGGCTAATTGGATGTGAGTTTTCATGAACTATTATTGTTGACATTACCCTTGAGGTAAAAGGTTCGGAGGCAAAACTATAAGGCCCTATCTTTCTCTGTGCCCGATTAAAACTTCATAACCATAAATATCGCGTGAGTGTTAGCAATTGTGAAAGAGTAAATGATAGTTGAGTACGTGGACTTGCTGAAAAGCTCCTATATTGACTCTTTCCTATGTTATGATAAATTGCAATTGCTTCAATGACTGAGATTATAGTTTGTTGGTTCTCAATGAAGTTTTTGATTCATACTTGAAATTGTGATTGAATTATTACTTTAGCATAAGAGATCATATGACCATATATGTATATGTTGCTGTTCTAAGAATGATCATGATGCCCTCATGTCCGTATTTTATTTTATCGACACCTCTATCTCTAAACATGTGGACATATTTTTCGATATCGTCTTTCGCTTGAGGACAAGCGAGGTCTAAGCTTCGGGGAGTTGATACGTCCATTTTGCATCATGCTTTTATATCGATATTTATTGCATTATGGGCTGTTATTACACATTATGTCACAATACTTATGCCTATTCTCTCTTATTTTACAAGGTTTACATGAAGAGGGAGAATGCCGGCAGCTGGAATTCTGGGCTGGAAAAGGAGCAAATATTAGAGATCTATTCTGCACAACTCCAAAAGTCCTGAAACTTCACGGGAGCAAGTTTCAGAATATATAAAAATATTGGGCGAAAGAAGTACCAGAGGGGGGCCACCCACCATCCACGAGGGTGGGGGCGCGCCCTACACCCTGGGCGCGGCCCCCCTTGCAGCCCTTTGATGCCCATCTTCTTCTATATGAGGTCTTTCGTGGAGGAAAAAATCATAAGCAAGCTCACGGGATGAAACTCTGTCGCCACGAGGCGGAACCTTGGCGGAACCAATCTAGGGCTCCGGCGGAGCTGTTCTGCTGGGAAACTTCCCTCCGGGAGGGGGAAATCATCACCACCATCATCACCATCGATCCTCTCATCAGGAGGGGGTCAATCTCCGTCAACATCTTCACCAGCACCATCTCATCTCAAACCCTAGTTCATCGCTTGTATCCAATCTTTGTCCCAAAGCCTCAGATTGGTACTTGTGGGTTGCTAGTAGTGTTGATTACTCTTTGCAGTTGATGCTAGTTGGTTTATTCAGTGGAAGATCATATTTTCAGATCCTTTATGCATATTAATAACCCTCTGATTATGAACATGAATATGATTTGTGAGTAGTTACGTTTGTTCCTGAGGACATGGGAGAAGTCTTGCTATAAGTAGTCATGTGAATTTGGTATTCTTTCGATATTTTGATGAGATGTATGTTGTCTTTCCTCTAGTGGTGTCATGTGAACGTCGACTACATGACACTTCACCATTGTTTGGGCCTAGAGGAAGGCATTGGGAAGTAATAAGTAGATGATGGGTTGCTAGAGTGACAGAAGCTTAAACCCTAGTTTATGCGTTGCTTCGTAAGGGGCTGATTTGGATCCATATGTTTCATGCTATGGTTAGGTTTACCTTAATACTTCTGTTGTAGTTGCGGATGCTTGCAATAGGGGTTAGTCATAAGTGGGATGCTTGTCCAAGGAAGGGCAGTACCCAAGCACCGGTCCACCCACATATCAAATTATCAAAGTACGAGACGCGAATCATATGAACGTGATGAAAACTAGCTTGACGATAATTCCCATGTGTCCTCAGGAGCGCTTTCCTTTATATAAGAGTTTGTCCAGGCTTGTCCTTTGCTACAAAAAGGATTGTGCCATCTTGCTGCACCTTATTTACTTTTATTACTAGTTACCCGTTACAAACTACCTTATCACAAAACTATTTGTTACCGATAATTTCAGTGCTTGCAGAGAATACCTTACTGAAAATTGCTTATCATTTCCTTCTGCTCCTCGTTGGGTTCGACACTCTTACTTATTGAAAGGACTACGATAGGTCCCCTATAATTATGGGTCATCATAAAACTGTATGATCAGCTCATCATTCCATTTTGTGAGCTTCTGTCTAACAAACTCATCTACTCCACATGCTTTGAAGCTGTCATAAACTCATGGGAAGTGATCTTCATTCTCCTTGATGAGTTCCCAATCAACCCATCTCATGTCACACACAATGGGCTTCTTGTCAAGCAACATAGTTTCATAGAAGTCTTGCTGTTCTTTTGTGAGGAACCTGTAGTCAACTGCTGTCCTTCTCCTCACAGCATAGGGATCAGACCGTCTCCACAATCTCTGTCCAACATCTTTTCTGATGTGCATGTCTTCAGCCACTGGATGAGTATCATTGTGGTCTGGGATCTTGGGTTTCCACTTTCTCAAAACAAGAGACTCATCATCCTCTTCTCCAGCTTCAGGCACTGGGGCCTTGTTCTTTTGTTCAGCTGGAATACTTCTGGTGTTGCTCTTGGGCTTAGGAGGCTTCTGAGCTTGAGCTTTTGGAGCAGCTTTGGGCTTTGATGTTGCAGCCCCTGACTTTATAGCATCTCCCACAAGCTTCCGAGCTTTGGGTGCTGGAGCATCCTCTTCTTCTTCTTCATCTTCAGAGGGATCTCTCATCATGGAGGGCTTGCCAATGAATCTAGCAATGGTCTTCTTGACCCTCTCCTTCCTCTTCTTGCCTTCTCCACCTTCTTTGGGTTCAAGAGTGAACTCCATATTCTCTTGAGTGGAGGATTTGGCCTTAGACATAGGAATCCTTCTTGCTGGAGCCTTCTTCTTCATCCCTGGCTTAACTGTAGCAGCTGTGCCATACTCCTTTTTCAACACCTTCTTCTTGGAGCTTACTTCCTCCTGAGTAGCCACATAATCCTCATCCTCTGAATTTGAGGTTATGTTCTTCCTTGTTATGGTGGCTGCCTTTGGCAAGTTACTTGGAGTGCTCCTGCTGCCATCATCAGAAGTGCTTGAGGGATCTGAACCCTCACTCAGCTGCACATGTTCCTCAGACCTATTCTGACTGTCACTCTGATCAGACATCTTTGCAAACTTACTGACAGCAGACCCTGTGAATAGATGTAGATGAGGTAGAGTGGATGAGCAGCACAAAGTGTAGAGATTTTGCAAAACAGATGACTTAAAAACTTAGTTTTAGTTCTCCACAGAAAGCATTTCGGAGCTACCGATTTGTAAACTCGGTGATACCGAAGCAGCTTTTGGAACCTAAACTAGTGAATAGGGTCAGACTGAGTCACAGTTTGGTGGCACCGAGACTGCTAGGGTTTCACAAAGAATTGAACTCGGTCACACCGATTTGCAATTTTCGGTCAGACCAAAAATGCATGTGCTATGGCCTAAGACAAATCGGTGAGACCGATTTCTATAACTCGGTCGGTCTGAGATGAGTTCGGCGGAGACCTAACCCTAAATTTTCAAATCAAATTGAACCTAAAGGATGTTTTTAGTGGATAGAGTGTTTCCATACGTGGTAAGGATCATGGCAAAACAATGTGCTATGAATCAGAGGTAAAAGAATAACACAAAAGGTCGAACCCATACCCTAGTTCGGCGGGGGTTCGCTACGGCGACAACGGTGGGGCAGATTTCCGTTGATGGTGACGAAGACCAGCGGCGGGAGGTTGCTGGCGGCGAGGAGATGATCCGGAGACCTGAGGAGGCAGAGCAGGACACACGCGGGGTGAAGAGATTTGGAGAAATTTCCAAAATTCAACCCGTGAGTATATATATCCCGACCCTATCGGTGTGATCGAGTGGAACGACTCGGTGGCACTGAGATGCAGAATCGCGAGCGGTTACTGCAACTCGGTGTGAACGAAAAGTTCAAATCGGTTGCACCGAGATTGGAAAACTAGATCAACTTAGTGAACTCGGTGTGACCGAAGTGGATGACTCGGTCATACCGAAATGCAAAAAGAGGTTTTGGAAGTTTAAGTCTATGACGAATCGGGGAATCCGAGTGGTCCTCACACAGAGTGGTTCGAATCTGACTTGATCAAACTTTGTGATGTAGCATGAATAGAGTTTGAGATGAGAAAACATAGATAGCAAGAGGAGGTTCTTAGGCATTCTTGTCCATCCATTTGGCAAAAGAGAAAAAGCCAAACAATCAAAGTAACAAATGGATGTCCTCGAATGAGTAAAATATGCAACCAACATGCTCACACAATAAGATGGCAAATGAAATATGTGACAAAGCATGCACAATCACTCTAGCATCTATCAAGCAATTTGCGATGACTAGGTCATCTATATATGAGTATAGTGACTGAGGAGTCAAATGAGAACATTTGATCGTAGGTCATACTCATCGTTTAAGCACAAGTGGGGTTGCCACTTTTACATAAAGCATTGTTGTGTTCACACCATTAGAGTTGCTTTAGCTCAATTGATTAGAGTAAAGCTCCCCCTAGATGTGATATCCCCCCTATGAGGGATGGACTAACCTTGGGTTTTGTCGATGATGAATTCATGTAGGTGTTGAAGAAGTAGATGCTCAATGTTGATGTAGATCATTTGGAGCAATCCATTAGAGTGAGTTGCACTTTCAATACCTACACGGGTTAGTCCCACAAGGAACAAACAAGGATATCCATAGACATGGAGTGATGTTCACATAGGATGATGTCCATGAAGGCATTAGGTTACCTTGTCCCTCGTCTTACCTACAAGAGGGTTTGTGACTCCTTGAACTAGTGCAAGATGTGGAAGTCGTTTGCACTTGTCCTCACCAAAATGATATGAGTGAACTATGTTGGCGGAGTCACCCTCAAGAACTCTCTAGTTCTTCTTCTTCGGGATCCACACCATCTTGATGGGAATCCTTGGAGTTGTAGTCGTACTTGATGAAGTAGAACTTGATGTAGTCTTGGGAACCCACTTAACCAAAGCTTTGGGAGCTTCCTGAAATGCATCAATCTCCTCTTAAAGCTTGTCCTTGCCTTTTGCCTTTTGCCTTGTGGTGGAAGATCATCTTGAGCTTGTGTTCCTTGGAAAGAAGTAGGATCATACTTCTCTTGTTGAGGAACAAATTTAGTATTGGGGTATTGATTTTCTTCCCACTCAACTCCATTGGCATTGAACTTTCATTCAAAGCCAATACCTTGATTCTTCCGGTGTCTTCCTTGCTTGCGTACAATTTCCTCAAATTGCTTACTTCCGGCAAGGCTCTTGTAAACACCTTTCTCTATAATTCCCTTCAATAAGCTATTTTCTTGCTCAAGTGTAACTTGGCTAAGAGAATCATTAGTGTAATCAAGAGAACTACTAGAAGCAACATCATTGGGTTTAGCATGATTATTGTTACTACTAGAAGAAGAATCTTTCTTACTCTTGTTGCTAGATCTGACTTGTGGCATGTAAGTAGACAAGAGTAAATGCTTGGTAATGTAAGAAGAACTTTTCTTGCGAAGATCATCATTGATCGCTTTAAAGAACCCATGCTCTTGCTCAAGGTTGAGCTTTTCGAAGCGTAACTTCTCATGAGTCTTTAAAAGCTCTCGATGATTTTCCAATGTAGTTTCATGAGCTAACTTAAAAGTGTTTAGTTCTTTAGTTAGACGCTCAATCTCCTTCTTATCATCGTCATTCATTTTATCTTGATTAGCATGATTAATAGCAAGTTCATCATAGTTTTCATCCCTAGAATTGTCAACAAATAAATCATCATCACCTAGCAAGTCATCCTCATCACTATTGAAATCAACATACTCGGGGAGTGATACCTTTGGGCCTTTAGCCATGAAGCATCTTCCAATTCCTTCATTTGGTGACTCAAATATGTCGTGGGAGTTGGTTGACACAAGTGCTAGACCGGCAACACCTTCATCTTGAGTATATTCGAAGTCGGAGTGATAACTTCTCTCGGAGTGATCGTCGGAGTCGGAGCCGGATACCCATTCACCAACGTGAGCTTGATGTCTTTGTTTTGTGTAGCTCCTTGATGATTTGTCCTTCCTTTCCGAATCCTTGCTTCTCCGTGATGTTCTTCGTTCATAACGGTCATCTCTGCTCCTTCTCTCTCTTGGTGGTGATTCTTCTCTCTACTCCTTATTTTGGGAGAATCTTCTCTTCCTTTGTAGGGAGCCATACACTCATTGGAGTAGTGTCCGGGTCTTCCAGAATTGTAGCAATTTCGTTCACGACTTGAATATCTTTTGTCATTGTAGGACCTTGACTTGGAACTTCTTTCCTTGCTTCTATTCTTGTAGAACTTGTTGAAGTTCTTCACCATTAGGCTCAATTTTTCATTGAAGGTTTGTTTCTCACTTGATGAAGTGGGAGCATCACATGAGGCTTTGTAAGCACCACTTGACTTGTTGTGAAGCTCTTCCTTATCCTTGAGTGACATCTCATGAGCAAAAATTCTTCCAATGACTTCCGTTGGCTTGAGATCTTTGTAATTGGGCATCATTTGGATCAATGTGCACATGGTATCATATTTTCCATCCAAGGCTCTTAGGATCTTCTTGATGATGAACCTATCGGTCATCTCTTCACTCCCTAAGCCGGCAATCTCATTTGTGATGAGAGCAAGTCTAGAGTACATTTCAGTGACACCTTCACCATCCTTCATTTTGAACTTGTCAAGTTGACTTTCAAGCACATCCAATTTGGATTCCATGACGGAGTCGGTACCTTCGTGAAGGAAATATGCCCTAGAGGCAATAATAAAGTTATTATTTTATTTCCTTATATCATGACAAATGTTTATTATTCATGCTAGAATTGTATTATCCGGAAACATAATACTTGTGTGAATACATAGACAAACTAAACGTCACTAGTATGCCTCTACTTGACTAGCTCGTCAATCAAAGATGGTTATGTTTCCTAACCATAGACATGTGTTGTCATTTGATTAACGGGATCACATTATTAGGAGAATGATGTGATTGACATGACCCATTCCATTAGCTTAGCACCCGATCGTTTAGTATGTTGCTATTGCTTTCTTCATGACTTATACATGTTCCTATGACTATGAGGTTATGCAACTCCCGTTTGCCGGAGGAACACTTTGTGTGCTACCAAACATCACAACGTAACTGGGTGATTATAAAGGAGCTCTACAGGTGTCTCCAAAGGTAAATGTTGGGTTGGCATATTTCGAGATTAGGATTTGTCACTCCGATTGTCGAAGAGGTATATCTGGGCCCTCTCGGTAATGCACATCACATAAGCCTTGCAAGCATTGTAACTAATGAGTTAGTTGCGAGATGATGTATTACGAAATGAGTAAAGAGACTTGCCGGTAACGACATTGAACTAGGTATTGAGATACGGACGATCGAATCTCGGGCAAGTAACATACCGATGAAAAAGGGAACAACGTATGTTGTTATGCGGTCTGACCGATAAAGATCTTCATAGAATATGTGGGAGCCACTATGAGCATCCAGGTTCCGCTATTGGTTATTGATCGGAAACGTGTCTCGGCCATGTCTACATTGTTCTCGAACCCGTAGGGTCCGCACGCTTAAGGTTTCGATGACAGTTATATTATGAGTTTATGAGTTTTGATGTACCGAAGTTAGTTCGGAGTCCCGGATGTGATCACGGACATGATGAGGAGTCTCGAAATGGTCGAGACATAAAGATTGATATATTGGAAGCCTATGTTTGGACATCGAAGTGTACCGGGTGAAATCGGCATTTTACCGGAGTACCGAGAGGTTACCGGAACCCCCCGGTAACCTAATGGGCCTTAATGGGCCTAGTGGAGGAGGAGGAGAGGTGGCCTAGGGGTTGCCGCGTGCCCCTCCCCCCCAAGTCCGAATTGGACAAGGAGGGGGGCGGCGCCCCCCCTTTCCTTTCTTCCCTCTCCTCCTTCCCCCCAAGTCCTAATCCAACTAGGGAAAAGGGAGGGGAGTCCTACTCCTGGTAGGAGCAGGACTCCTCCTGCGCGCCTCCTCCTAGGGCCGGCCGCACCCCCCTTGGCTCCTTTATATACGGGGGCAAGGGGCACCCCTAGATACACAAGTTGATCTCTAAGATCGTTCTCTTAGCCGTGTGCGGTGCCCCCTTCCACCATAGTCCTCGATAATATTGTAGTGGTGCTTAGGCGAAGCCCTGCGACAGTTGAACATCAAGATCGTCACCACGCCGTCGTGCTAACGGAACTCTTCCCCGACACTTTGCTGGATCGGAGTCCGGGGATCGTCATCGAGTTGAACGTGTGCTAGAACTCGGAGGTGCCGTAGTTCGGTGCTTGATCGGTCGGGCCGTGAAGACGTACGACTACATCAACCGCGTTGTCATAACGCTTCCGCTGCCGGTCTACAAGGGTACGTAGATCACACTCTCCCCTCACGTTGCTATGCATCACCATGATCTTGTGTGTGCGTAGGAAAATTTTGAAATTACTACGTTCCCCAACAGTGGCATTCGAGCCTAGGTTTTATGCGTTGATGTTATATGCACGAGTAGAACACAAGTGAGTTGTGGGCGATATAAGTCATACTACTTACCAGCATGTCATACTTTGGTTCGGCGATATTGTTGGACGAAGCGGCCCGGACCGACATTACGCGTACGCTTACGCGAGACCGGTTCTCCCGACGTGCTTTGCACAAAGGTGGCTAGCAGGTGTCAGTTTCTCCAACTTTAGTTGAACCAAGTGTGGCTACGCCCGGTCCTTGCGAAGGTTAAAACAGCACCAGCTTGACAAACTATCGTTGTGGTTTTGATGCGTAGGTAAGAACGGTTCTTGCTAAGCCCGTAGCAGCCACGTAAAACTTGCAACAACAAAGTAGAGGACGTCTAACTTGTTTTTGCAGGGCATGTTGTGATGTGATATGGTCAAGACATGATGCTAAATTTTATTGTATGAGATGATCATGTTTTGTAACTGAGTTATCGGCAACTGGTAGGAGCCATATGGTTGTCGCTTTATTGTATGCAATGCAATTGCGCTGTAATGCTTTACTTTATCACTAAGCGGTAGCGATAGTTGTGGAAGCATAAGATTGGCGAGACGACAACGATGCTATGATGATGATCAAGGTGTCGCGCCGGTGACGATGGTGATCATGATAGTGCTTCAAAGATGGAGATCACAAGCACAAGATGATGATGGCCATATCATATCACTTATATTGATTGCATGTGATGTTTATCTTTTATACATCTTATCTTGCTTTGATTGACGGTAGCATTTTAAGATGATCTCTCACTAATTATCAAGAAGTGTTCTCCCTGAGTATGCACCATTGCGAAAGTTCTTCGTGCTGAGACACCACGTGATGATCGGGTGTGATAGGCTCTACATTCAAATACAACAGGTGCAAAACAGTTGCACACGCGGAATACTCAGGTTATACTTGACGAGCCAAGCACATACAGATATGGCCTCGGAACACGAAGACCGAAAGGACGAGCATGAATCATATAGTAGATATGATCAACATAGTGATGTTCACCAATGAAACTACTCCATCTCACGTGATGATAGGACATGGTTTAGTTGATTTGGATCACGGGATCACTTAGAGGATTAGAGGGATGTCTATCTAAGTGGGAGTTCTTTAGTAATATGATTAATTGAACTTAAATTTATCATGAACTTAGTACCTGATAGTATCTTGCTTGTTTATGTTTGATTGTAGATAGATGGCCCGTGCTGTTGTTCCGTTGAATTTTAATGCGTTCCTTGAGAAAGCAAAGTTGAAAGATGATGGTAGCAATTACACGGACTGGGTCCGTAACTTGAGGATTATCCTCATTGCTGCACAGAAGAATTATGTCCTGGAAGCACCGCTGGGTGCCAGGCCTGCTGCTGGAGCAACACCAGATGTTATGAACGTCTGGCAGAGCAAAGCTGATGACTACTCGATAGTTCAGTGTGCCATGCTTTACGGCTTAGAATCGGGACTTCAACGACATTTTGAACGTCATGGAGCATATGAGATGTTCCAGGAGTTGAACTTAATATTTCAAGCAAATGCCCGGATTGAGAGATATGAAGTCTCCAATAAGTTCTATAGCTGCAAGATGGAGGAGAACAGTTCTGTCAGTGAGCATATACTCAAAATGTCTGGGTATAATAATCACTTGATTCAATTGGGAGTTAATCTTCCAGATGATTGCATCATTGACAAAATTCTCCAATCACTGCCACCTAGCTACAAGAGCTTCGTGATGAACTATAATATGCAAGGGATGAATACGACTATTCCCGAGCTCTTCGCAATGCTGAAAGCTGCGGAGGTAGAAATCAAGAAGGAGCATCAAGTGTTGATGGTCAACAAGACCACTAGTTTCAAGAAAAAGGTCCAAGGGAAGAAGAAGGGGAACTTCAAAAAGAACAGCAAGCAAGTTGCTGCTCAAGAGAAGAAACCCAAATCTGGACCTAAGCCTGAAACTGAGTGCTTCTACTGCAAGCAGACTGGTCACTGGAAGCGGAACTGCCCCAAGTATTTGGCAGATAAGAAGGATGGCAAGGTGAACAAAGGTATATGCGATATACATGTTATTGATGTGTACCTTACTAATGCTCGCAGTAGCACCTGGGTATTTGATACTGGTTCTGTTGCTAACATTTGCAACTCGAAACAGGGACTACGGATTAAGCGAAGATTGGCTAAGGACGAGGTGACGATGAGCGTGGGAAATGGTTCCAAAGTCGATGTGATCGTGGTCGGCACGCTACCTCTACATCTACCTTCGGGATTAGTATTAGACCTAAATAATTGTTATTTGGTGCCAGCGTTGAGCATGAACATTATATCTGGATCTTGTTTGATGCGAGACGGTTATTCATTTAAATCAGAGAATAATGGTTGTTCTATTTATATGAGTAAAATCTTTTATGGTCATGCACCCATGAAGAATGGTCTATTCTTATTAAATCTCGATAGTGGTGACACACACATTCATAATGTTGAAGCCAAAAGATGCAGAGTTGATAATAATAGTGCAACTTATTTGTGGCACTGCCGTTTAGGTCATATCAGTGTAAAGCGCATGAAGAAACTCCATACTGATGGACTTTTGGAACCACTTGATTATGAATCACTTGGTACTTGCGAACCGTGCCTTATGGGTAAGATGACAAAAACACCGTTCTCCGGTACTATGAAGAGAGCAACAGATTTGTTGGAAATCATACATACAGATGTATGTGGTCCGATGAATGTTGAGGCTCGTGGCGGATATCGTTATTTTCTCACCTTCACAGATGACTTAAGCAGATATGGGTATATCTACTTAATGAAACATAAGTCTGAAACATTTGAAAAGTTCAAAGAATTTCAGAGTGAAGTTGAAAATCATCGTAACAAGAAAATAAAATTCCTATGATCTGATCGTGGAGGAGAATATTTGAGTTACGAGTTTGGTGTACATTTGAAACAATGCGGAATAGTTTCGCAACTCACGCCACCCGGAACACCACATCGTAATGGTGTGTATGAACATCGTAATCGTACTTTACTAGATATGGTGCGATCTATGATGTCTCTTACTGATTTACCGCTATCGTTTTGGGGTTATGCTTTAGAGACGACCGCATTCACGTTAAATAGGGCACCATCAAAATCCGTTGAGACGACGCCTTATGAACTCTGGTTTGGCAAGAAACCAAAGTTGTCGTTTCTGAAAGTTTGGGGCTGCGATGCTTATGTGAAAAAGCTTCAACCTGATAAGCTCGAACCCAAATCGGAGAAATGTGTCTTCATAGGATATCCAAAGGAAACTATTGGATACACCTTCTATCACAGATCCGAAGGCAAGACTTTTTTGCTATATTCGGAAACTTTCTAGAGAAGGAGTTTCTCTCGAAAGAAGTGAGTGGGAGGAAAGTAGAACTTGATGAGGTAACTGTACCTGCTCCCTTATTGGAAAGTAGTACATCATAGAAACCGGTTTCTGTGACACCTACACCAATTAGTGAGGAAGCTAATGATGAAGATCATGGAACTTCAGAACAAGATACTACTGAACCTCGTAGATCAACCAGAGTAAGATCCGCACTAGAGTGGTATGGTAATCCTGTTCTGGAAGTCATGCTACTAGATCATGATGAACCTATGAACTATGGAGAAGCGATGGTGAGCCCAGATTCCGCAAAATGGCTTGAAGCCATGAAATCTGAGATGGGATCCATGTATTAGAACAAAGTGTGGACTTTGGTTGACTTGCCTAAAGATCGGCAAGCAATTGAGAATAAATGGATCTTCAAGAAGAAGACTGACGCTGACGGTAATGTTACTGTCTACAAAGCTCGACCTGTCGCAAAAGGCTTTCGACAAGTTCAAGGGATTGACTACGATGAGACCTTCTCACCCGTAGCGATGCTTAAGTCTGTCCGAATCATGTTAGCAATCACCACATTTTATGATTATGAAATTTGGCAGATGGATGTCAAAATTGCATTCCTGAATGGATTTCTGGAAGAAGAGTTGTATATGATGCAACCGGAAGGTTTTGTCGATCCAAAGGGAGCTAACAAAGTGTGCAAGCTCTAGCGATCCATTTATGGACTGGTGCAAGCCTCTCGGAGTTGGAATAAACGCTTTGATAGTGTGATCAAAGCATTTGGTTTTGTACAGACTTTTGGAGAAGCCTGTATTTACAAGAAAGTGAGTGGGAGCTCTGTAGCATTTCTGATATTATATGTAGATGACATATTACTAATCGGAAATAATATAGAATTTCTGGATAGCATAAAGGGATACTTGAATAAGAGTTTTTCAATGAAAGACCTCGGTGGAGCTGCTTACATATTGGGCATTAAGATCTATAGAGATAGATCAAGACGCTTAATTGGACTTTCACAAAGCACATACCTTGACAAAGTTTTGAAGAAGTTCAAAATGGATCAAGCAAAGAAAGGATTCTTGCCTGTGTTACAAGGTGTGAAATTGAGTAAGACTCAATGCCCGACCAATGCAGAAGATAGAGAGAAAATGAAAGATGTTCCCTATGCTTCAGCCATAGGCTCTATCATGTATGCAATGCTATGTACCAGACATGATGTGTGTCTTGCTATAAGTCTAGCAGGGAGGTACCAGAGTAATCCAGGAATGGATCACTGGTCAGCGGTCAAGAACATCCTGAAATACCTGAAAAGGACTAAGTATATGTTTCTCATATATGGAGGTGACAAAGAGCTCACCTTAGATGGTTACGTTGATACAAGCTTTGACACTGATCTGGACGATTCTAAATTGCAAACCAGATACGTGTTTACATTAAACGGTGGAGCTGTCAGTTGGTGCAGTTCTAAACAAAGCGTTGTGGTGGGATCTACATGTGAAGTGGAGTACATAGCTGCTTCGGAAGCAGCAAACGAAGGAGTCTGGATGAAGGAGTTCATATCCGATCTAGCTGTCATACCTAGTGCATCAGGTTCAATGAAAATCTTTTGTGACAATACTGGTGCAATTGCCTTGGCAAAGGAATCTAGATTTCACAAGAGAACCAAGCACATCAAGAGACGCTTCAATTCCATCCGGGATCTAGTCCAGGTGGGAGACATAGAGATTTGCAAGATACATACGGATCTGAATGTAGCAGACCCATTGACTAAGCCTCTTCCACGAGCAAAACATGATCAACACCAAAGCTCCATGGGTGTTAGAATCATTACTGTGTAATCTAGATTATTGACTCTAGTGCAAGTGGGAGACTGAAGGAAATATTCCCTAGAGGCAATAATAAAGTTATTATTTTATTTCCTTATATCATGATAAATGTTTATTATTCATGCTAGAATTGTATTATCCGGAAACATAATACTTGTGTGAATACATAGACAAACTAAACGTCACTAGTATGCCTCTACTTGACTAGCTCGTCAATCAAAGATGGTTATGTTTCCTAACCATAGACATGTGTTTTCATTTGATTAACGAGATCACATTATTAGGAGAATGATGTGATTGACATGACCCATTCCATTAGCTTAGCACCCGATCGTTTAGTATGTTGCTATTGCTTTCTTCATGACTTATACATGTTCCTATGACTATGAGGTTATGCAACTCCCGTTTGTCGGAGGAACACTTTGTGTGCTACCAAACGTCACAACGTAACTGGGTGATTATAAAGGAGCTTTATAGGTGTCTCCAAAGGTAAATGTTGGGTTGGTGTATTTAGAGATTAGGATTTGTCACTCTGATTGTCGGAGAGGTATCTCTGGGCCCTCTCGGTAATGCACATCACATAAGACTTGCAAGCATTGTAACTAATGAGTTAGTTGCGAGATGATGTATTACGAAATGAGTAAAGAGACTTGCCGGTAACGAGATTGAACTAGGTATTGAGATACGGACGATCGAATCTTGGGCAAGTAACATACCGATGACAAAGGGAACAACGTATGTTGTTATGCGGTCTGACCGATAAAGATATTCGTAGAATATGTGGGAGCCAACATGAGCATCCAGGTTCCGCTATTGGTTATTGACTGGAAACGTGTCTCGGTCATGTCTACATTGTTCCCGAACCCGTAGGGTCCGCACGCTTAAGGTTTCGATGATAGTTATATTATGAGTTTATGAGTTTTCATGTACCGAAGTTAGTTCGGAGTCCCGGATGTGATCACGGACATGACGAGGAGTCTCGAAATGGTCGATACATAAAGATTGATATATTGGAAGCCTATGTTTGGACATCAGAAGTGTTCCGGGTGAAATCGGCATTTTACCGGAGTACCGAGAGGTTACCGGAACCCCCCGGTAACCTAATGGGCCTTAATGGGCCTAGTGGAGGAAGAGGAGAGGTGGCCTAGGGGCTGCCGCGCGCCCCTCCCCCCCAAGTCCGAATTGGACAAGGAGGGGGGGCGGCGCCCCCCCTTTCCTTTCTTCCCTCTCCACCTTCCCCCAAGTCCTAATCCAACTAGGGAAAAGGGAGGGGAGTCCTACTCCCAGTAGGAGTAGGACTCCTCCTGCATGCCTCCTCCTAGGGACGGCCGCACCCCCCCTTGGCTCCTTTATATACGGGGGCAAGGGGCACCCCTAGACACACAAGTTGATCTCTAAGATCATTCTCTTAGCCGTGTGTGGTGCCCCCTTACACCATAGTCCTCGATAATATTGTAGTTGTGTTTAGGCGAAGCCCTACGACTGTTGAACATCAAGATCGTCACCACGCCGTCGTGCTGACGGAACTCTTCCCCGACACTTTGCTGGATCGGAGTCCGGGGATCGTCATTGAGCTGAACGTGTGCTAGAACTCGGAGGTGCCGTAGTTTCGGTGCTTGATCGGTCGGGCCGTGAAGACGTACGACTACATCAACCGCGTTGTCATAATGCTTCCGCTGTCGGTCTACAAGGGTACATAGATCACACTCTCCCCTCTCGTTGCTATGCATCACCATGATCTTGTGTGTGCGTAGGAAAATTTTGAAATTACTACGTTCCCCAACACTTCATGCATATCAATCAAAGTATCCCAAATTTCCTTTGCATTCTCAAGACAGCTAATTTCGTTGAATTCTTCGGGGCACAATCCATTGAAGAGAATATCACAAGCTTGAGCATTGTATTGCAACATCTCCAACTCTTCCGCGCTAGCTTCACGGTTTGGTTCTCTCCCATCAAAGAATTCACCTTGCAAGCCAATACACACAATAGCCCAAACGGCAGGGTTATGTCCAAGAATATGCATTTTCATCTTATGCTTCCAACTAGCAAAATTTGTACCATCAAAGTAAGGACCTCTACGGTGGTAATTTCCCTCGCTAGATGCCATACTCTCCTAGGTTGTGAAACCAAGGCTATGATCACCAAAAGCTATGGAAATCAAGGCAAATGGAGACCAAAGCTCTGATACCACTTGTAGGATCGAAAGTATGTCTAGAGGGGGGGGGTGATTAGACTACTTGACCAAATAAATCTAGCCTTTTCCCAATTTTAAGTCTTGGCAGATTTTAGCAACTTAGCACTAGTCAAGTAAACAACCTACACATGCAAGTCTAAGAGTATAGCAGCCGAATGTAAAACATTTCACATGAAGGTAAAGGGAGGAGTTTGGAGGGAGCAAACGCAATGTAGACATAGAGATTTTTTGCATGGTTCCGATAGGTGGTGCTATCGTACATCCACGTTAATGGAGACTTCAACCCACGAAGGGTAACGGTTGCGCGAGTCCATGAAGGGCTCCACCCACGAAGGGTCCACGAAGAAGCAACCTTGTCTATCCCACCATGGACATCGCCCACGAAGGACTTGCCTCACTAGGGTTGTCATGGAATTGTCACGGCAGATGTCCTAGCAAGAGGACTTAGTCGTAGGGCCATCGCAACTAGGAAGCTTAAAGGGGTTAATCGGGACAAAGGACACAAGAGGTTTTATACTAGTTCGGCCCCTTACGATGAAGGTAAAAGCCTACGTCTAGTTGTGTTGGAATTGCTGGGGTTTCGATGAATAGGGAGCGAATATGCTTTGCCTGGCTTCGAGTTGTTGTTTCTTGTCCTAAGCCGCTGCCGGGTCGTCCCCTTATATACAGGGGTTGACACCCGGCGGCCTACAGAGTCCCGGCCGGTTCATAAAACGTGTCCGGCTCGGTGACTTCTTTATATGCCTTTCTTTACAAGTCTTTCTTTACATACGTCGGTTTACAATATTGGGCCTTAAGCCGCCTCTGGGCTTAGGCCTTCTACAAGTCTTAATAAACTATCGCCTTGAATGTTACTGGGCTTCTTTTGTAACCCGCCATTGGGGTTGACCCGGCCCCTCCTGGGCGGGTCTTACCTGGTAGCTATATTCCCAACATTAGGCCCCAGGTTGACTTCGAACTTTGTTCTTTGTCAATCTTCAATAGTTAAATGAAATCCATCTTCCTCTTCGTAAAAACTCTGTAACCCGCCATGACGTCATCATCTTCAACGGATCTTTATCCTTAAATGTCTCCCAAGGATTGAGGCGTCCGTTTAGTTGGATAATCATTATTTGGGTCTTCCTTGATTTTCGCGCCTGCCTATTCGCTTATCTCCTTATAAATAGGCACGGCCTGGTCTTTCTCATTCTTCCCCCTCTTTGTCTTCTTCCTATCGCAACCCTACCGCTGCTCAAGCTCCACCGCCGTCGCAGAACACCTTGTCTTCATCGACCTTGGCCGTTGCATCAACCCGAATCGGTCCAAAGAATGGCGGCGACCTCCAGAAGATCCATGGTTGTAAGCGTTTACCTTCCTGCTCCCCAGATCCGCATTAGGGTTTCTAGGTCTCTACGTGTTCTTCATAGTTCATCACAGTTTCTTCGTAGTTCCTCCACTGCAGCTTCTTCCTGATCCAAAAAAGAACATATATTCGTGCGGTAGTTGTTTTGTGCCCATTCTGGATACCAGTAGATCCCTTTTTCTGGTACAAAGGCCTCATTAGAACTCACGAACTCATCTGTGCTAGACTTTTAGATCTAGAATGTTTTCCATTTTGAACGGCCATTTGATCCATAATAATATCAAAAATTTATGAAACTTGTTTGTCTCAACACTTGGCCAATTCTGTTTCTGGCATTTCTCAAATATCTGTAGTCATGGCGGCTTATTACGCCAACTCACTTTTCCTTATATGACATTAGCCCTTACTTAAGCCGCCATTACTCATTTGCACCATCATCATTTAACTTCACCATCACCATTGAATTGAACCGGCACGCTACATTCTTTTCAGTTCGTCTTTTGATCATCATGCCGTCAAAAGCACCGACTGTCTGCAACTGGGTCCCCTCCATAGTAACTGAGGGTAACTTGAAGGAATTCTTCACCACAGGATTTTTGCCAGGAAAGAATGTTAGGTCTTACCATGCACCTGACCCGGACGAGGAACGGCCTAATCCAAAAGACGGTGAAGTTATTGTCTTCTCTGACCACATGAATCGGGGTTTTTCACCACGCGGCTCAAAGTTCTTCGGAGACGTTCTTCATTTTTTCAAACTCCATCCTCAAGATCTTGGTCCCAATTCCATATCCAATATCTGCAACTTCCATGTTCTCTGTGAGGTGTATCTTCAAGAAGAGCCGACCGTGGAACTCTTCATAGAGTATTTTTATCTGAACCGCCAGAACGAGTGTACCAATGGCCCTAGCTTGGAACTTGGCGGAATCTCAATTCAGCGTCGACAGGGCGCTGTCTTTCCCTTAATAGTCTTACTGAGTCATCCCAAAGATTGGAATCAGACCTGGTTCTATTGTCAAGATACGTCTCTAGCCAACGAAAAACCACTGCCGGGTTATCGCGCAGAGCGTCTGGATTCCAAGTTTGTGCTCCCTGATAAGCTTACTGCCGCTGAACGCAAGAAGCTTATTCCATCTATTAAGAGGATTAATGCCTTATTGGGGAATGACCTTTTAGCTTGTTTACTTGTTTACAGGCCAAATCTGACTTCTGGAAAGCCAAGTATGACCATGAAGCCGCCAAGAAGGCAAGAGCCGCCGCCATAGCCACCAAGAAGATGACCCGGAGGTCCAAGAAGAAAAAGAACATCGCTGAGGACCCGTTAAAGCTTGATGATGATTCTGAGTTGGAGGTAGCCCTTGACTCCCTTGGCCAGTTTTTTAATAACCTTATTGACACTGACTATTGCCAGGACGACACGGGGGCCAGTCTGGCTGTAGAAGAAGAGGTAACTATTTCCTCCGACTCAGCCCATTTGCCAAGATAGAAACTCCGACTGGTAACCCATAAAGTAAGATTTTCGCACCCTTTTGCTTATTTGGACCCCCATTTTCTTTTGAAAACGCAGCAACATGAGAGTCGTCGTCAGGCCCAGAATGATGATGAACTGCCTTCTATTGTACAACAAACTCCTCGAAAATGCCAGAATGAGGTCTCTTTTATCTTCATCTTCTGCTTTCTTTAATGAGTCTATTCTCTTGTATTACTGACATTATTTTACCTTTTGCAAGAGGTTTCTCGCTCTTCTGGCGACTCATCGTAGATTCAATTTCCGGCTTACAAGACTGCCCCCTGGGTAAGGAAAAATCGTCTTTCCTCTGCATCTTTTAAAATTGCATCATTGTACTAACTGCCTCATAAAATCTTTCTTAATGGTCAAGCCAAGTCCAAGAAGCCCAAGGTGATTAAACCGACGGGAGAGCCGTCAGTTCTTGCACCTGAACCGGACATGCCAACTTCTCCCCCTCGAACTGAAGCACCGGAAGACCCGGCTATTGATACTCAATTGGATCCTCCTGAGCTGTCAGCTGATGATACCATTGTTAATCCCTCTACCGCCAGACCATCCAGTTCAGCCAACCCGCCATCATCTTCCGATCATGACATTCTGATCACTGGTAGCCGTTTTGTTGAACCGGGGACTCCCACTGTGTTATCTCGGCACACTGCTAAACAAGAAGCCTTGGAGAGGCAGCAAGTGTGTTTTGATATCTCTCACTACACTCATCTGAATGCTAGTGATATACTTTCCGGCTATCTGAGTCATGTTCATTCCAGCCGTGAATCAGAAATTGAGATGGTCAAGCAATTGTAGCTAAAATATGAGGTATGTTCTCCGGTTTACTTATACTCTGCCAGCCCCCAAATCTTCAGATGATGAATCTAAATTATCTGTAGATTTTTATGATATAGGTTGATACTTTGTCTCTAAGTCCCACAAAGTAGCACAAACTTCACCTGTAGTCCCCAAGGACCGGCTCAATTTATCATAAATGAACCGGTACTTAACTTCATAACTGTCCTTTACTAGTCTATTGCAACCCGGCTCAATCTTGAGAAACTTTCTGAATGTCATGCATTAGCCCCCAAGTGCCAAGTGTTATTACTTTGTAAAACACTTGGGACTTGAAACATATAAGATTCATAAAAGATTGTTTTGGCAGACATTAGCCCCCAAGTGTCAAGTGGTATTGCGGTGCAAAGTACTTGAGACTTGAATCTTTGTAACTTTTAGTTTAAGCCTTGACACACCTGTGTATGTTTTGTAGAACACCCTATCTGAATTAGGCTCCCAATTGACTGAAGCAAAGACCCGGCTAGCTGATCAGGAGGCAGGAATCAAGACTTCTGACTCTAAACTCCAATTGAGTCTTTCTGAGATGGAAAAATTGAAAACCAGCTTGATTGCCAAGAAGAAATCCTGGGCCGAAGAAAAGATGCTGCTGATACAACGTGCCGAAAAAAGCTGAAGCGGCTCTTGAGGAGGTTACCACAGAACTCACCGGCTTAAAGAACCGGGTGTCTCAAATGGTCTCCGCCATCTTTGATAAGTCATGTGTGTTAATCACTTATACCTTCTCGTGACCCAGACTATAAACCGCCTGCTGACCCCTTGTTTAAAAAATATTCACAGGTCCGCGAAGCAAAAATCTGAGCCAAGATAGTGTGACCAAACTGAAGGCGGTTTACACCTTAGTGGAGCAGTTGTATACTGGCGCTCAACGAGCACTTGCTGCTATCTCTCTTGCCAATCAAGGACCCAATCGGTTGAGCTATGTCTTGAAGAAATTGTCAATCTTACCCGCCAGGTTTCAAGAGGTCAAACGATCCTGTGCCAGAGCCGGAGCCCTGACTGCCCTGAGCCGTTCCAAAGCCTGGGTGCCAGATCTAGTCCCGGCGGATGTGGCTAAGGGGTACCCTACTGTGAAAGAAGACGGGACTCTGTTTGAGCAGGATGACTTCATTGCCTGCGTGAGGGGAGTTCGACCTCAAGCCACCGTTCTTGGAGATGAGACCAACGTTGATAAATATCAGCCGGGTTTTAATTTGGAGAATAAGAAGATGGTGACTCCCTCTTATAAAGTGACAGATCTTATCCCGTCGGTTCGCCAACATACATTTGCCCCAAAGATTGACCCGGCCGGCTTAATTGATGATGAGGCTGAGTTCATTGCTCTGAACGGCTTTGACTGGTCTAATTCTGGCTTTCAACCAGTGGAGGGAGTCGTAACCATCTGAACAATCCTGCTTTTAGCTTAGGACCTGTCTTAAGAGAGAGAAACAGTAACCTTTTGGGCTTGTAATGCCTTGTAATAGGTTAGTTTAAAAAATTGCATATTTTGCCTATGCCATCGTGCATAAGACGTCGTGTGTGACTCTTTGCTCCTGATGTCAATATATGCGTCACCTCTATGGTTACATCTGCAATGTTGTAACTTTGCTCCTACAAAAAATGAAAGAGCTGGCCTGGCGGTTTAACACTGGACGGGTCAAAAACACCCGGTATATGTCTTTATTGAAAAGATAAATAAAGCCGAAAAAACCTGTTCGTGAACAACACTGTCATACCTGTGTTTCTGGACTGCTGGTTTTCATGATCCGGATGATAAGGTTGATGACCCAATCTTTTTGAGAAGTCAGTGCTTCCATATACCTGATGGTTATTATGCCTTGGGCGGCTTATTGTCAAATAATCGAGCCGGCCTTAAATAAAAAACCATACTGATAATTGAAATTTGAGAAAATAAAGAACCAATAAGGCAAAATAGCAGATTTCCAACAACATAAATTTGGGGGTTTCTGATTCGAATACGATTAGTAAACCGGACCAAAGGGGTTAAGCTAAGATTTGAATACGATCATATAGCCCCCAGTGGCTTTGGCGTTGCGCCGATCAAGAGGGTACCGACAGCTATGTTCTCTTTGGTTCGAATACGACCCATGTTTGAACAGGAAGCCCCCAAATGACCTTGAGAGGTTTTTAACGACCCTAATTCGAATACGATCTGAGTCGGACCCAGAAGGGGTTAAGCTATGATTCGGATATGATCAAGAAGCCCCCTAGTGAGTTTGGCTTTGAGCCGATCAAGAGGGTTACGACAGCTATGTTCTCTTTGGTTCGAATATGACCTATGTTTGAACAGGAAGCCCCCGAGTGATCATGAGATTTACAGCTAGATTCGAATACGATCATAAGCTGGACCAAAAAGGTTAAACTAGATTTAGATATGATCACCTCCTTAACAGTCATGTAAATAGTGAAAATAGTAAAAATATATGATCTTTAAAGAGGAAAAAGGAAGAAGTCCTGCTTTATTACTTATCATCATATATACAACATCAAAGTATGTACATGACGAGAGCCGGTAACTCAGGTGTAGTATGGCTGAAGTTGAGCAATGTTCCACGACCGGCGGGTCTCCTCCTCCGACTTACGTGAGTCTTTGTGCTCTTGAACTTCAATGAGGTAATATGACCCGTTGTTTAAATTCTTACTGACCACAAAAGGTCCTTCCCAAGGCGGGGATAGTTTGTGTGTGTCCGATAGATCCTGAATGAGCCGGAGCACCAAGTCACCTTCTTGAAAGGTCCTGGACTTAACCCGGCGGCTGTGATAACGGTGCATGTCCTGTTGATAAATTTCTGATCGAGCCGCCGCCAAGTCTCTTTCCTCATCTAACAAGTCAAGCACATCTTTTCGGTCTTGCTCATTATTAGCTTCAACATAAGCCGCCACGTGGGGTGAGTCATGACAGATGTCACTGGGCAGCACTGCTTCCACTACATAAACCATGAAAAAAGGTGTATAACATGTAGACCTGTTAGGAGTAGTGTTGATACTCCACAGCACCGAGGGTAATTCCTCTACCCAACAACCCGGCGTCCGTTGTAAGGGAACCATAAGCCGGGGTTTGAGACCTTTTAAGATTTCCTGATTTGCTCTCTCAGCTTGACCATTGGATTGAGGGTGAGCTACTGAAGAAACATCAAGCCGGATATGCTCTCGTTGACAAAACTCCTCCATAGCACCTTGGGATAAATTAGTGCCATTGTTAGTGATAATGCTGTGTGGAAAACCAAAGTGAAAAATCACCTTTTTCATGAACTGAGTCGTCGTGGCTGCATCACACTTACTCACTGGCTCTGCCTCAACCCATTTTGTGAATTTGTCAACTGCCACTGAAAGGTCTGACCATGTCAAGCCCCCAAACTGCAAACGACCAAGTGATTGGAATCATCCGCAACTCTTGAGCCGGCACATGCGCTCGTCGTGCAAATTTTTGACATCCATCATACCTACTGACCAGATCCTCTGCATCAGCGTGAGCCGTTAACCAATAAAAACCATGACGAAAAGCTTTGGCCACAAGAGACTTTGACCCGGTGTGATGACCACAATCCCCTTCATGGATCTCACAAAGTATTTCTTGGCCTTCTTTCGGAGAAACACAATGCTGAAACGCTCCAGTGACGCTGCGATGGTATAGTTCTCCGTCAGAAATCGTCATTTACTTGGACCGCTAGGTTATCTGTCGGGCCAGGGTCTCGTCCTCTGGCAACTCGCCCTGGGTCATGTAAGCCAAAAACAGTACTGTCCAATCTAGAATGACGTGAAGAGCCGCCACCAACTGTGCCTCCGGGTCAGGAACAGCTAAATCTTCCTCTGTAGGTAACTTAACAGACGGGTTATGCAAAACATCTAAAAAGGTGTTAGGTGGCACCGGCTTACGCTGAGATCCCAACCGGCTTAAGGTATCGGCCGCTTCGTTCTTCCTACGGTCGATGTGTTCCACTTGATAACCCTTAAAATGTCCTGCAACAACGTCAACTTCACGACAATAAGCCGCCATGAGAGGATCCTTGGAATCCCACTTGCCCGACACCTGTTGGGCCACCAAATCCGAATCGCCAAGGCACCGGACCTGGCTCAAACTCATTTCTTTAGCCATCCGAGGACCATGGAGCAAGGCTTCATATTCAGCTGCGTTGTTAGTGCACAAAAACATCAAGCGCAACACATAACAAAAAATTTCACCTTGAGGAGAGGTTAAAACAACTCCAGCCCCCGAGCCTTCCAACTGTCCGGACCCATCAAAGTGAATCGTCCAATATGTGTTGTCTGGTTTCTCCACTGGCATCTGTAACTCTGTCCAGTCATTAATGAAGTCAACCAGTGCTTGAGATTTGATCGCAGTACGTGGCACATACTTCAAACCATGAGACCCAAGTTCAATAGCCCACTTGGCGACTCGTCCAGTTGCTTCTCTATTTTGAATAATGTCACCTAGAGGAGCAGAGCCAACCACAGTGATTGGGTGACCCTGAAAGTAATGTTTGAGCTTCCGGCTCGCCATGAACACCCCATAAACGAGCTTCTGCCAATGTGGATATCTTTGTTTAGATTGAATCAGCACCTCACTGACGCAGTAAACCGGCCGTTGGACCGGATGTTCCTTGCCAACCTCCTTGCGCTCCACAACAATGGCCACACTAACAGCACGTGAGTTAGCAGCTACATATAATAACAACGGCTCTTTCTCAACCGGAGCAGCAAGAACCGGTGGCTCAGTGAGCTATTTCTTCAAATCCTCAAAAGCAGAGTTAGCAGCATCACTCCAGACAAAGTCATCCGCCTTTTTCATCATTTGATACAAAGGCATCGCTTTCTCCCCTAACCGGCTTATGAACCGGCTTAAGGCAGCAATGCGACCCGCCAGCTGCTGAACGTCATTGATGCACACCGGCTTGGCCAGAGACGTGATTGCTTTAATTTTCTCCGGGTTAGCCTCAATACCTCTGTTAGACACCAAAAAACCCAAGAGTTTGCCGGCTGGGACTCCAAAAACACACTTGGCCGGGTTAAGCATCATCTTGTAGACCCGGAGGTTATCAAAGGTTTCCTGCAGATCTGTCACCAAGGTTTCCTTTTCTCCGGACTTCACCACTATATCATCCACATAGGCATGAAAATTACGCCCAATCTGACTGTGAAGGCAATTCTGCACACACCGTTGATAGGTTGTCTGGGAACTCTTAAGACCAAAAGGCATAGACACGTAGCAGAAGGCTCCAAACGGAGTGATGAAGGCTGTCTTCTCCTGATCCTTGACTGCCATCTTGATCTGATGATAACCTGAATAGGCATCTAGAAAACATAAACGCTCACAACCCGCCGTAGTATCAATGATCTGATCAATACGAGGGAGAGCAAAAGGATCAGCCGGACAAGCTTTGTTCAAATCGGTGTAGTCCACACACATACGCCAGGTGCCGTTTTTCTTGAGTACAAGCACCGAGTTAGCCAACCATTCTGGGTGAAAAACTTCCACAATGGAACTGGCCGCCAAGAGCCAGGCCACCTCTTCTTCGATGGCCTTGCGCATTTCCTTGTTAAACCGGCTTAAACTTCGGATCAATGTTAAGAGTGTGCTCAGCGAGTTCTCTCGGGACACCCAGCATATCAGAAGGTTTCCATGCAAAAATGTCCCGGTTCTCATAGATGAACTCGATGAGCGCGCTTTCCTATTTTGGATCCAAGTTGGCACTGATGATGAACTGTTTGGATGAGTCGCCAGGCACAAAATCAACCATCTTGGTGTCATCAGCTGACTTAAATTTCAACACCGATTCATGCTCCGTAGTTGGCTTCTTCAAAGATTTTATGTCTGCCAGGTCAACATTATCTTTATAGAACTTTAACTCCTCTTTTCACAAACAGACTCAACATAAGCGGCATCTCCTTCTTCACACTCCAGGGCTATTTCCCGGCTTCCATGTACCGTGATGGTGCCTTTATAACCCAACATCTTGAGCTGTAGATACACATAGCACGACTGAGACATGAACTTGGCATAAGCCGGCCGTCCAAACAGAGCATGATACGGGCTTTTGATCTTAACCACCTCAAAAGTTAACTTCTCAGCCCTGGAATCATGTTCATCCCCAAAGGCTACTTCAAGTTCAATCTTACCAACTGGGTATGCTGACTTACGAGGCACAACACCGTGAAAAACAGTGTTGGATTGTTTAAGACTCTCATCAGTCAATCCCATCAGACGAAACGTCTCATAATAGAGGATGTTGATGCTACTGCCTCCATCCATGAGCACCTTAGTGAATTTATATCCACCAACCTGAGGTGCCACCACCAAGGCTAAGTGACCCGGATTATCAACCCGGGGAGGGTGATCTTCTCTGCTGCACACAATAGACTATTCTGACCACCTCAAATAACATGGAATCGCCGGCTCAACGGCATTGACAGCCCTCTTATGAAGCTTCTGGTCCCTCTTGCATAAACTAGTGGTAAATACATGGTACTGCCCACTATTCAACTGTTTTGGGTTGCTCTGATACCCGGACTGTTGCTATTGTTGCTGCTGATTACCTTGGCCGGGTTGTGGATTATAACCTCCCTGATTACCTAGATGGCACTGACCGTGAAAACCGCCTCCGCCTGAACCGGTGCCCGGGCCATGAAAGTCGCCTCTGCCTAAACTGCTGCCAGGCCCGTGACTACCATCAAACATGTTGAAATTTTTAAATGCCTTCATGATCGTACAGTCCTTCCACAGATGGGTAGCTAGCTTCTCCCGGGTGCCGTGTCTCGGACAAGGTTCATTCAATAGTTGTTTGAGGGTGGGACCTGACCCGCTGATGTCTACTACACAACCTTCTCCTTGTAGACGTTGTTGGGCCTCCAAGTGCAGAGGTTTGTAGGACAGTAGCAAATTTCCCTCAAGTGGATGACCTAAGGTTTATCAATCCATAGGAGGCGTAGGATGAAGATGGTCTCTCTCAAGCAACCCTGCAACCAAATAACAAAGAGTCTCTTGTGTCCCCAACACACCCAATACAATGGTAAATTGTATAGGTGCACTAGTTCGGCGAAGAGATGGTGATACAAGTGGTATATGGATGGTAGATAAAGGTATTTGTAATCTGAAATTATAAAAACAGCAAGGTAACTAACGATAAAAGTGAGCATAAACGGTATTGCAATGCGTGGAAATAAGGCCTAGGGTTCATACTTTCGCTAGTGTAAGTTCCCTAAACAATGATAACATAATTGGATCACATAACTATCCCTCAACATGCAACAAAGAGTCACTCCAAAGTCACTAATAACAGAGAACGAACGAAGAGATTATGGTAGGGTAAGAAACCACCTCAAAGTTATTCTTTCCAATCAATCCATTGGGCTATTCCTATAAGTGTCACAAACAGCCCTAGAGTTCGTACTAGAATAACACCTTAAGACACAAATCAACCAAAACCCTAATGTCACCTAGATACTCCAATGTCACCTCAAGTATCCGTGGGTATGATTATACGATATGCATCACACAATCTCAGATTCATTTATTCAACCAACACATAGAACCTCAAAGAGTGCCCCAAAGTTTCTACCGGAGAATCACGACGAAAACGTGTGCCAACCCCTATGCATAGGTTCATGGGTGGAACCCGCAAGTTGATCACCAAAACATACATCAAGTGAATCACGTGATATCCCATTGTCACCACATATACGCACGGCAAGACATACATCAAGTGTTCTCAAATCTTTAAAGACTCAATCCGAAAAGATAACTTCAAAGGGGAAACTCAATCCATTAGAAGAGAGTAGGGGCCAGTTCTTTTCGGCGATTCTCCCAGAATCACCCCTCCCCAGCTTCTCCCAGAATCGACACTTCATATTTTTTTTACAATCCTATCTAGTTCAGGTATAATTAGCTAGGATTGTAAAAAACATATAGAGTGGTGATTCTAGGAGAAGCTGGGGAGGGGGGTGATTCTGGTAGAATCTCCCAAAAGAACTGGCCCTAGTGGGGGGAAGAAACATCACATGATCCAAATATAATAGCAAAGCTCGCGATACATCAAGATCGTAACACCTCAAGAACACGAGAGAGAGAGAGAGAGAGAGAGAGAGAGATCAAACACATAGGTACTGGTACATACCCTCAGCCCCGAGGGAGAACTACTCCCTCCTCATCATGGAGAGCATCGGGATGATGAAGATGGCCACCGGAGAGGGATTGCCCCCTCCGGCAAGGTGTCGAAATGGGTCTAGATTGGCTTTCGGTGGCTATGGAGGCTTCTGGCGGCGGAACTCCCGATCTATTGTGTGTTCTGGAAGTTTTAGGGTACGTGAGTATATATGGGTGCAGGAAGTACGTCGGTGGAGCTTCGAGGGCCCCATGAGGCAAGGGAGCGCCCTAGGGGGGGTCACCCCCACCCTCGTGAGCACCTCCCTTGGCTCCTGACGTGGGGTCCAAGTCTATCCGGTAGCTTTCCTTCCAAAAATAACTTCTCCAGTTGATTTCGTTCCGTTTCGACTCCGTTTGATATTCCTTTTCTTTGAAACACCGAAATAGGCAAAAAACAGCAATTCTGGGCTGGGCCTCTGATTAATAGGTTAGTCCCAAAAATAATATAAAAGTGGATAATAAAGCCCAATATTGCCAAAACAGTAGATAACATAGCATGGAGCAATCAAAAATTATAGATATGTTGGAGACGTATCAAGCATCCCCAAGCTTAATTCCTGCTCGTCCTCGAGTAGGTAAATGGTAAAAACAGAATTTTTGATGCGGAGTGCTACTTGGCATAATTTCAATGTGATTCTTCTTAATTGTGGTATGAATATTCAGATCTGAAAGATTCAAGACAAAAGTTCATATTGACATAAAAATGATCATACTTCAAGCATACTAACTAAGCAATCATGTCTTCTCAAAATATCATGGCCAAAGAAAGCTATCCCTACAAAATCATATAGTCTGGCTATGCTCTATCTTCACCACACAAAATATTTAAATCATGCACAACCCCGATGACAAGCCAAGCAATTGTTTCATACTTTTGATGTTCTCAAAATTTTTCAATCTTCACGCAATACATGAGCGTGAGCCATGGATATAGCACTATAGGTGGAATAGAGTGGTGGTTGTGGACAAGACAAAAAGGGAGAAGATAGTCTCACATCAACTAGGCGTATCAACGGGCTATGGAGATGCCCATCAATAGATATCAATGTGACTGAGTAGGGATTGCCATGCAACGGATGCACTAGAGCTATAAGTATATGAAAGCTCAACAAAAGAAACTAAGTGGGTGTGCATCCAGCTTGCTTGCTCACGAAGACCTATGGCATTTTGAGGAAGCCCATCATTAGAATATACAAGCCAAGTTCTATAATGAAAAATTCCCACTAGTATATGAAAGTGATAGAATGAGAGACTCTCTATCATGAAGATCATGGCGCTACTTTGAAGCACAAGTGTGGTAAAAGGATAGTAACATTGTCCCTTCTCTCTTTTTCTCTCATTTTTTGGGCCTTCTTTTTTTATGGCCTCTTTTTCCTTTCTTTTTTATTTTTCGTCCGGAGTCTCATCCCGAATTGTGGGGGAATCATAGTCTCCATCATCCTTTCCTCACCTGGGACAATGCTCTAAAAATGATGATCATCACACTTTTTAGTTTTCTTACTACTCAACAACTACAACTCAATACTTAGAACAAAATATGACTCTATATGAATGCCTCCGGCGGTGTACCGGGATATGCAATGAATCAAGAGTGACATGTATGAAAGAATTATGAACGGTGGCTTTGCCACAAATACGATGTCAACTACATGATCATGCTAGCAATATGACAATGATGGAGCATGTCATAATGAACGGAACAGTGGAACGTTTCATGGCAATATATCTCGGAATGGCTATGGAAATGCCATGATAGGTAGGTATGGTGGCTGTTTTGAGGAAGGTATTTGGTGGGTGTATGATACCGGCGAAAAGTGTGCGGTATTAGAGAGGCTAGCAATGGTGGAAGGAAGGAAAGTGCGTATAATCCATGGACTCAACATTAGTCATAAATAACTCATATACCTATTGCAAAAATCTAGAAGTTATCAAAGCAAAGTATTACGCGCATGCTCCTAGGGGGATAGATTGGTAGGAAAAGACCATCGCTCGTCCCCGACCGCCACTCATAAGGAAGGCAATCAATAAATAAATCATGCTCTGACTTAATCACATAACGGTTCACCATACGTGCATGCCACGGGAATCACAAGCTTTAACACAAGTATTTCTTAAATTCACAACTACTCAACTAGCATGACTCTAATATCACCATCTCCATATCTCAAAACAATTATCAAGTATCAAACTTCTCATAGTATTCAACACACTCATAAGAGAATTTTATTATTCTTGAATACCTAGCATTTTAGGATTTTAAGCAAATTACCATGCTATTAAGACTCTCAAAATAATATAAGTGAAGCACGAGAGTTCATCTAATTATTCAAAATAAAACCACCATCGTGCTCTAAAAAGATATAAGTGAAGCACTAGAGCAAATGACAAACTACTCCGAAAGATATAAGTGAAGATCAATGAGTAGTCGAATAATTATGCAACTATGTGAAGACTCTCTAACATTTAATAATTTCAGATCTTGGTATTCTATTAAAACAGCAAGAAAAGCAAAATAAAATGAAATTCTAAGAATGGCAAACATCATGTGAAGAAGCAAAAACTTAGGATCAACCGAAACTAACCGATAATTGTTGAAGAAGAAAGGTGGGATGCCAACCGGGGCATCCCCAAGCTTAGATGCTTGAGACTTCTTGAAATATTATCTTGGGGTGCCTTGGGCATCCCCAAGCTTGAGCTTTTGTGTCTCCTTAATTCCTCTCATATCACGGTCTCCCTAAATCTCAAAAGCTTCATCCACACAAAACTCAACAAGGACTCGTGAGATAAGTTAGTATAAACCATTGCAAAAACCTTATCATACTCTACTGTAGAAAATCACTAAAATTATTATTCAACATTTCATACTAAATGCCTCTGGATATTTAATAGTCCATTCTCAAATAGAATCATTAAAGAAGCAAACATATGCAAACAATGCAAACATAATAGCAATCTGCCTAAACAGGACAGTCTGTAAAGAATGCAGCAACATCCATACTTCCCTAGCTCCAAAAATTATGAAAGAAAATTCCCACTGTAGTAAATTTATCAGATCTTAATATGCAAAAGGTTTCAACATTTTATCACATTCTGAATTTTCTAGGGAATTATTGCAACAGCGGTAAACTTTCTGTTTTCAAACAGCAACATGTGGACTTCTAAAATAGGCATAGTAAAGGCTATCAATGCCACTTTTATTGAAAGAGGATGGTCTCTCTCAAGCAACCCTGCAACCAAATAACAAAGAGTCTCTTGTGTCCCCGACACACCCAATACAATGGTAAAATGTATAGGTGCACTAGTTCGGCGAAGAGATGGTGATACAAGTGGTATATGGATGGTAGATAAAGGTATTTGTAATCTGAAATTATAAAAACAGCAAGGTAACTAATGATAAAAGTGAGTGTAAACGGTATTGCAATGCATGGAAATAAGACCCAGGGTTCATACTTTTCGCTAGTGTAAGTTCCCTTAACAATGATAACATAATTGGATCACATAACTATCCCTCAACATGCAACAAAGAGTCACTCCAAAGTCACTAATAGCAGAGAACGAATGAAGAGATTATGGTAGGGTACGAAACCACCTCAAAGTTATTCTTTCCAATCAATCCGTTGGGCTATTCCTATAAGTGTCACAAACAGCCCTAGAGTCCGTACTAGAATAACACCTTAAGACACAAATCAACCAAAACCCTAATGTCACCTAGATACTCCAATGTCACCTCAAGTATCCGTGGGTATGATTATACGATATGCATCACACAATCTCAGATTCATTTATTCAACCAACATATAGAACCTCAAAGAGTGCCCCAAAGTTTCTACCGGAGAATCATGACGAAAACGTGTGCCAACCCCTATGCATAGGTTCATGGGCGGAACCAGCAAGTTGATCACCAAAACATACATCAAGTGAATCACGTGATATCCCATTTTCACCACAGATACGCACGGCAAGACATACATCAAGTGTTCTCAAATCTTTAAAGACTCAATCCGATAAGATAACTTCAAAGGGGAAACTCAATCCATTACAAGAGAGTAGAGGGGGGGGGGGAATAAACATCATAGGATCCAAATATAATAGCAAAGCTCGCGATACATCAAGATCGTAACACCTCAAGAACACGAGAGAGAGAGAGATCAAACACATAGCTATTGGTACATACCCTCAGCCCCGAGGGAGAACTACTCCCTCCTTATCATGGAGAGCACCGGGATGATGAAGATGGCCCCGGAGAGGGATTGCCCCCTCCGGCAGGGTGCCGGAACGGGTCTAGATTGGCTTTAAGTGGCTACGAAGGCTTCTGGCGGCGGAACTCCCGATCTATTGTGTGTTTTGGAAGTTTTAGGGTACGTGAGTATATATGGGTGCAGGAAGTACGTCGGTGGAGCTTCGGGGGCCCCACAAGGCAGGGAGGCGCACCCTAGGGGGGGGGGCGCCCCCACCCTCGTGAGCTCCTCCCTTGGCTCCTGACGTGGGGTCCAAGTCCATCCGGTAGCTTTCCTTCCAAAAATAACTTCTCCAGTTGATTTCGTTCCGTTTCGACTCCGTTTGATATTCCTTTTCTCCGAAACATTAAAATAGGCAAAAAACAAAAATTCTGGGCTGGGCCTCTGGTTAATAGGTTAGTCCCAAAAATAATATAAAAGTAGATAATAAAGCTCAATATTGCCCAAAACAGTAGATAACGTAGCATGGAGCAATCAAAAATTATAGATACGTTGGAGACGTATCACCCGCCTGACCGAGGAGGTGGCCTACCCTTGCGCCGTTGGTTGTTTCTCTGTGTATTGGTGTTAGCCACAAACTCGCCAGCCTTACGTTTATTACCTCCTTGATTTGCCGGGTTATGCTGGTGACCCTTGCCGTTGCCATTCTTCTTTCCCTTCCCTGTTTTTTCTTCATCAGACACGGGATCCTTGGTACTGTGAGAATCAGCATATTTGACCAGGGCCGCCATCAACTGGCCCATGTCATTGCAGTCACGCTTGAGCCTCCCCAGCTTCTGCTTCAGAGGTTCAAAACGGCAATTTTTCTCCAACATTAAGACTACAGAGCCGGCATCCATCTTATCAGATGAATGTATTATCTCCTTGACCCGGCGCACCCAATGGGTCATGGACAAACCCTCCTCTTGCTTACAATTAGTCAGGTCCACGATTGACATAGGTTGTTTACATGTGTCCTTGAAGTTCTGAATGAATCGGGCCTTCAACTCCGCCCATGAGCCGATGGAATTGGGTGGCAACCCTTTCAACCAGGTGCGAGCCGTTCCATCGAACTTCATAGTGAAATACTTAGCCATTGCTGCATCGCTGACCTCCAACAGCTCCATCGCCATCTCATAACTTTCAATCCATGCCCCAGGTTGCAAGTCGGCCGTGTAATTAGGCACTTTACGAGGCCCCTTAAAGTCTTTTGACAAGCGCTCATTACGTATAGCCGACACCAGGCAAGGGACACCTCCTGTTCTTGTGGCTACTCCTGCCTCAACAGAGGTTGCTGGATAAGCCGGGAAAGCCTGATGAGCCGCCTACTCAGCTGCCAGTTGAACCGCCTACTCAGCCTCTTGACGGATCCTCTCTTGATCTGCCAAGTTAAGGGCTCCACCCTGCGCCGGCTCATGCTTGCGCGGTTGGTTACGGCGTTGAGCGTTGCTCGACATAACGGCTGAGTCCATATGCTTGCTATAGCTCAGGCTCCGGCTTGGGCGGGGGGTTGAATGGATTCTGTCTCGACTGTAAGACTACGCATCCTGCCACGCCAAAGCCGTCTGAAGAAGTTCTCTCACCCTTCGTGTTTCGATTGCTGTCGGAGAGTCGCCTTCCATCGGGAGAGCCGCCAAACAAGCCGACGCAGCAATGAGATTCTCCAAAGGATTGGAAAAGTGACCCGATGGTATTGGTGTATAATGAGGCGGAGCAGTATTCATACGAGGTGGTTCCATGGCCCGCGGCTGAACCGGCGCCCCGGCCCCGGGTGTCATGATCCGGTTTGCCTTCGGCGGGTTACTTGGACTAGCCCCAGGTGTGTGGAAAAGGTTCCTAGGATCGTAAGTCAGAGGCAGACGTGACTGAGTCTTGTGGTTCCTTCTCCTCATGACCTCGTTTGACGCGTTCAGATCCACCGAGAGACGGAAAGTCTCCGCTTGAAGCTGTTGAGCACGAGCATCCAAAGCTGCCCGCTCCGCGGCTATCCTAACCTCTTCGGCTGCTAAATTTTCCTTGGCCTGTGCCATCTCTTTGCATACTCGTGCCACCTTTGCGTCATGCTGAGCCTTATCCGCCGGCTCCACCACAAGGGTCAATAGAGCCGTCAACTTATCCATGAGGTCCATTAGCATCTGAGCTGGGGGGCGCGCGGGGTCTCCTGACCCGGCTGCTGCCGACCCAGTGGTTACTGCTGCCGCAGCCGTAGAGTTCTGCCCGGGTAGAGTGCCAGCCATGAAAACTCCGGCTCGATTCAGCAGCTCAGAGAGGTCAGGAATACTCTGCCATCGGAACAGCCCCCAAGCACGCCGTCTTGTAGGTGATACAAAGAATCTGTATCGCCTGAGGATGACTCATCGTCGGAACAGATGGCCGTCTCACCGCCATCCACTGATCCTTTAGATAACTCACCTCCATGGATGCAACCCATGAAGACATGCTTTACGGCAGGTTGGGCCCAGGCAGATCTCACGCACTGAGCCGTCTCGATGAGGTTGGTGCAGACGTCCGGCTCAGGGCCTCACTCGCTGATCCAGCCTATGAAGACATGGATTCCGCCGAAGGGGACCTGGTACCCGTACTCAATTGAGCCGGCCTCGGGGCCCCATCCTTTGCCGTCGATGTAGAGCTTTCCGCGATGACTCTTGGTCATCTGGCCCACAGCGTATCCCTTGAGCCCTTCGAAGTTTCCCTTCAAGAACTCAAATCCACTGTGCGCTGGCCCCACGGTGGGCGCCAATTGTCATGGAATTGTCACGGCAGATGTCCTAGCAAGAGGACTTAGTCGTAGGGCCATCACAACTAGGAAGCTTAAAGGGGTTAATCAGGACAAAGGACACGAGAGGTTTTATACTAGTTCGGCCCCTTACGATGAAGGTAAAAGCCTACGTCTAGTTGTGCTGGAATTGCTGGGGTTTCGATGACCAGGGAGCGAATACGCTTTGCCCGGCTTCCAGTTGTTGTTTCTTGTCCTAAGCCGCAGCGGGGTCATCCCCTTATATACACGGGTTGACACCCGGCAGCCTACAGAGTCCCGGCCCGTTCATAAAACGTGTCCGGCTCGGTGACTTCTTTATATGCCTTTCTTTACAAGTCTTTCTTTACATACGGCGGTTTACAATATTGGGCCTTAAGGCGCCTCTGGGCTTAGGCCTTCTACAAGTCTTAATAAACTATTGCCTTGAAAGTTACTGGGCTTCTTTTGTAACCCGCCATTGGGGTTGACCCGACCCCTCATGGGCGGGTCTTACCTGGTAGCTATATTCCCAACAAGGGTAGATCTTCACGAAGTAGGAGATCTCCTTTCCCGTACAAACTCCTTGGTTCAACTCCACAATCTTGACGGAGGCTCCCAAGTGACACCTAACCAGACACCACTCTCCAAAAGGTAATAGATGGTGTGTTGATGATGAACTCCTTGCTGTTGTGCTTCAAATGATAGTCTCCCCAACACTCAACTCTCTCTCATAGGATTGGATTTGGTGGAAAGATGATCTGAGTGGAAAGCAACTTGGGGAAGGCAAGAGATCAAGATTTATGTGGTTGGAATGGAATATCTTGACCTCAACACAAGTGTAGGTGGTTCTCTCTCTCAGAAAATGTTCTTGAGCTTTGGTGTATATTTACCCAGGTTCGGGCCACAAGGATGCGTAACACCCTAGTCCTGCCTTGGTGTATATTTAAGTGTTCTTGAGCTTCCGAACTAGCTGCGGTGCATGCATAGTCCAAAAGATCCGAATCCTTCTCTAGTACGCCTCGGGCCTCCTTTTATAGTCAAAAGGGGTCGCCACAGTGGCACACAGGAGGTGGAAAGGTGTATAGTGTACAAGCTTATCGCCTGTCGTTACGGAACAAGGCACATTAAATGCGCTCCTTAGGTGTCCTGTTGCTTTATTGGGGACGGTAGCGAGGCCCGTCCCGTCCGTCGCCGTTCCGCCTCGCTCCGACACGCATCCAGGCCAACAAGGCATGCAGCGCCACATGAGCTGGCAGGCTGCTGAGATGGCATGGTGGTAGGGTCTTCACGAAGATCTGCATGCCACCACACAGGTGCTTGACTAGCTAGATTAGCATCCAGGTACTGCACTAGCCTCAGTTGGTGGGTCGGCCGCTGAGCTCGGGCGGTGACGGGTTGGCAAGGTCTTGTCGCGGTCTCGAGTATATTCGCGGCAAGGGTCTTGCCGGGTGTAACGCCCTCGATGCGGCTATATCTCCCACGTGTCGAAGCATGACTTAGAGACATAACCGCATTGAAAGCAATGTCGCAAATGAGGTAATCTTCGCAAACAACCCATGTAATACAATAGGGGAAAAGATACATAGTTGGCTTACACTCGCCACTTCACGCAATTACATGAATAAAGCATTACATCATCCAAATACAATCAAGGCCCGACTACGGAGCCAAAATGAAAGAAGAACCCAAAATGCGACAAAGTCCCCGATCGACCCCAACTGGGCTCCACCACTGATCAACTAGAACGAAACAACACAAAGGACAAGATCTTCATCGAGCTCCTCCTTGAGCTTGGTTGCGTCATCTGCACGGACTCATCGGCACCTGCAAGCTGGTTTTGGAAGTATCTGTGAGCCACGGGGACTCAGCAATCTTGCACCCTCACGATCAAGACTATTTAAGCTTGTGGGTAAGGTAAAGGTATGAGGTGGAACTGCAGCAAGCGACTAGCATATATGGTGGCTATCATACGCAAATGAGAGCGAGAAGAGAAGGCAAAGCACGGTCGATAAAAGTATGATCAAGAAGTGATCCTAGAACAACCTACGTCAAGCATAACTCCAACACCGTGTTCACTTCCCAGACTCCGCCGAGAAGAGACCATCACGGTTACACACGCGGTTGATGCATTTTAATTAAGGTCAACTTCAGGTTTTCTACAACCGGACATTAACAAATTCCCATCTGCCCATAACCGCGGGCATGGCTTTCGAAAGTTCAAATCCCTGCAGGGGTGTCCCAACTTAGCCCATGACAAGCTCTCACGGTCAATGAAGGAATAGACCTCCTCCCGAGACATTCCGATCAGACTCGGTATCTCGGTTCTACAAGACATCCTCGACAATGGTAAAACAAGTCCAGGAAGACCACCTGATGCGCCGACATCCCGATAGGAGCTGCACATATCTCGTTCTGAGGGCAACACCGGATAAGCAATCCGTACAACTAAAACCAGCCCTCGAGTTTCCCCGAGGTGGTGCTGCAAGGGGCTCTAGTTTGGACCAACGCTTAGACAAGCACTGGCCCGGGGGGGGTTAAAATAAAGATGACCCTCAGGATGCGCGACTCCCAAGGGAAAAAAAGGCTAGGTGGCAAATGGTAAAACCAAGGTTGGGCCTTGCTGGAGGAGTTTTATTCAAAGCGAACTGTCAAGGGGTTCCCATTATAACCCAACCGCGTAAGGAACGCAAAATCCGGGAACATAACACCGATATGACGAAAACTAGGGCGGCAAGAGTGGAACAAAACACCAGGCATAAGGCCGAGCCTTCCACCCTTTACCAAGTATATAGATGCATTAATTAAAATAAGATATATTGTGATATCCCAACAAGTAAACATGTTCCAACAAGGAACAACATCTCCATGTCCCAACAAGGAACAAACTTCAATCTTCACCTGCAACTAACAACGCTATAAGAGGGGCTGAGCAAAGCGGTAACCTAGACAATCAACGGTTTGCTAGGACAAGGTGGGTTAGGGGCTTGGTTCAACAATATGGGAGGCATGATAAGCAAGTGGTAGGCATGATAAGCAAGTGGTAGGCATCGCATCATAGGCATAGCAAAAGAGCGAGCAACTAGCAAGCAAAGATAGAAGTGATTTCGAGGGTACGATCATCTTGCCTGAAATCCCGCAAGGAAGAAGAACGTGTCCAAGAAGAAGACAAACGGACGTAGAAGAACGGGTCCTCACAAACGCGACGTTATCGGAACCAACCCGAAGAAGCAAACACCGGAAAAGAAGCACACAACATAGTAAACAACCAACACATGAACATGGGATGATATGCGGGATGGGGTATGCGATGCATATGCATGATATGCAAAGGAATGAAAAAACCTGGCCTCAACTTGGAAAACCAAGTGTGCCACTAGAAAGATGAGGTGAAATCGCTTGAAAACGATATAAAGAACGCCGGAATCGGAGTTACGGTTTGGAAATGGCAAGCAATTCAAATATGGCACCGATCTGCGATATACAGCAAGTAGCCATCTAAATGCAACTAGATGAACATGCTACAACACTCAATCATGGCAACAAAATACATGGCAGGGATCCATTCATGATTCTTAACAAAAGTCTAGCACTGAGCTACGGCCAATTCATACATTAACAGGTTCAAACAAGCATGGCAAAAATGCATATGGTAAACAGATTTCAGACTTAGTGAAATTAACACTTGTCTGGAATTTCAGATCAGGTAGCGCACTTCGGAGCAACAAAACTACAGGCTACAGGACCTGAACATGGCAAAGTAAAGCATGGCATGGAGCTACTCCAAGAGCTTAACAAAAGTCCCTTAGTGACCTTGAGCCAAAAGGGATGAGAAAATACAATTGCAAGCATGTGAACATGGCAAAAACACAATCATATCACAGACTTGGTGAAAACTGGAGCATGCTGAAAACAGATATCAAGTAGGCATGTTAACGAGCTCGATGCACTCACTACAGAGCAAGGCATGACAATCTAAGCATACACCCATCAAGAATACAAAAAATACAAGCTAGACATGGCAAGAACAATAGCATAGCATGCACGGACCGACTACAACATCCTCGGCAAAATTGCTAACAAGTAGAAAATCTGCCCAGATTCACGAAATAGCAAAAGTAGAGCTCGATTGACTCAAGCTAGGGTGCTCCATAATTGCAAACAAAGACATGGATGGATAGAGCACTACAATATTAACAAAACATCCTTACTGATCATCCTCAAAAGAGGCACGGATCACTAGGAAACAACATGAACATATGGCATAATGAGATAAACGGACCAAGGACTTGGTGGAAAAGCTAAGCCCCTGAAATCAGCATTACCAAGTGCCTCATTTGGCAAGCTTGTGCTAGTCACCACACACATCACAAAAATACATGGGTTGCACCTCTGGAAAGATGGCAAAACCCTTAACAAAACATATGTAGGGCTCATGGACATATCATGCACACAATAATCCTGGCAAAAAATGACAAATATCTAAATGGAGCAGCAGATTTGACAATTAACTCAAGTAGCACTCTTCTAATAGCATTTCGGGCATCAAGATGAGCTCAAATGAAAATGATGCAATGGAATGAAATGATGTACTCTCTGAGGCGAACATTTTGATATGCTATATGCATGAATCGGAGCTACGGATGCAAAGTTACGACATGATGAACATGGGCACATGAATCTAAAATCTCACGACTTGGTGGAATTTTAACCTCTCCGGGAAAAGTCAACGCGGCGCGGAGAACGAGGATGGCGGCGGATCTGGCCGGAACAGGGGCTACCGGAGCTCGCGTTCGCCGGAGCAGAGGTGGATCTGGCCGGCGAGGGTCGAGAAGGAGCACGGCTGGAGTGGGTGACGGCACCGGCGTCCTCCCCGGCGAGGTCGACGGCGGAAGACGGCAGCGACGAGATCGGCGCGTCGGCGGCGACGAGGTGCGCCAATGGCGGCGCGGCGGAGTGACCGGCCGGCGTGGATGGCGCGCGGCAGCCCTCGGGCGGCACGGCGGGAAGAGCAGGCACGCGACGCACGGAGGCTCGGGCGCTCGGGCCCGGACGCGGCTCGGGCGGGCCGGCCGTGGGCCGGGCGGGCCGCGGCGGCTGGTGGAAGGACGGCGGGACAGGTGGCGGCGTCCGATAGGAGGAGAGCGGCGGTGGCGCGATATGTCATGCTCCGATTGGTCGGAGTGAGGTGGCGGTGGTGGCGGACATGTCCGGCGGCGTGCGGGGGGAGTTTTAGGGTTTCATCTGCGGAAATTTTGGAGGGGATAACATATATATAGGTAGAGGGAGCTAGGAGAGTCCAAATGAGGTGTAGTTTTCGGCCACGCGATCGTGATCGAACGACCGAGATGATGGAGGAGGTTTAGGTGGGTTTTGGGCCAAATTGGAAGGGTGTTGGGCTGCAACACACACGAGGCCTTTTCGGTCCCTCGGTTAACCGTTGGAGTATCAAACGAAGTCCAAATGGTACGAAACTTGACAGGCGGTCTACCGGTAGTAAACCAAGGCCGCTTGGAAAATCTCGGTTCAATCCGGCAATGTTTAATCCCCACACATGAAAGAAAGGTAGAAATGACCACCGGAGGAGAATGGAGCACCGGAATGCAAACCGACAACGGGGAAAATGCTCGGATGCATGAGACGAACACGTATGCAAATGAAATGCACATGATGACATGATATGAAATGCATGACACACAAGCAATGACAAGGCAACAACAGCGAATAACTGGACGACACCGGGCACATCGGTCTCAGGGCGTTACAACACTCCACCACTACGAGAGGATCTCGTCCCGAGATCTAGAATGGCACCGGAGGGAAAAACGGAGGAGAAAGAGAAGAGGTAAACTACGTTGCTTCTTTGACAAACGAGTGAAACCACGAACCTTGAATAAGGTTAAGCCATTTGGAGAAAAGAATACAACGGAGATGAACGAAGTTGAAAACACTCGTTAGATAAGAGGGACAAAGAACATTGCGAAAACCTTGAGGTTGAAGGGAAGATATATATAGAAAACACTCCGGTTAAGGCAGGGGATCAAGGAAGACCAAATTCGGGCAGCACTCCGGTTGAAAAGAGAGGAATTGAATAAGAACTTGATAAGGTGATATAACTTGAAAAGAGGGCACGACACTCCAGTTAAATGGACAATCATGAAAAGAACATGATCTTGACAAAACAAGAAGATGGGTTGAAGAGAACAACAACACAATGCCTCCGGAATGAAAGAATAGAAGTTGTATCGACGAAACAAAAGAATGGAGAAGAAAACAACATCCTCTACCTCCAATGAGCTTGAAAAGCACCTTAAAGAGAAGGGTCACACGGAGTTGTTGGAACAATCCACAACGAAAAGAATAAACTTGATATGGTCTTATGGAACACATCTCAAATTATGAGGTGACAACCTGCCACTCACGGGAAGAAGAATTGGATTGATATGAACAAGGAGATGAGAAAGTATATCGCACCGGAAAGGATAAATGAAGAACTTGGATCATTTATAAGCACCATAATAACAACCATCCTTAGGGAAGGCTTAAGGTGAAATATAACCCAAGATAACTCCAATGACGAGATTGATGGATTTGAAATATCTCATTCATGACAACATGTGAATCAAGAGACATGAATTCAAATTATCAAGAATGACATAATACCATCTCCAATGATACGGAAGAAAGAATTGCAGTCCGGATTGCAAGATGAGAATGCTTGAGCTCCTTAGAAAAGAATCTCGATGAAAACTTCGAGAAGGGATTAAATCCTTGATTAATCCATCATGTAGAACCTTGATGAAGAACTCCGATAATAAAAGAATGATCCAAAATAATTGAATGATGAAAAGAATAAGATTTAAGCCTCACGATGGTTTAGATAGAGAACTCTGTGATAATATAATTGAAAGAGGTTGGAACTCTGGGCAAAAAGAGAAGATGAAACAAATGAAACCGAGAGTTTGAAGGTCCTCCGGAATAAGAATTAATCATTTGGATGAAACAAGAATAAGAATTATTATGCTTATCCTTCACCAATTAAATTGATGACAATCAACGGATTTGGCATATCACTTATTCTCGTAAAAGATCAAGAGAGATATAGCATAAACTTGGAAAGGTCTTCGATGAATCCACCGGTAGGATTGAAAACAATGAATGAATTGATATGATAACAAGGTAAGAAGAATCTTGAGCGAACCACCGTAAGAATTGAAAATGAACGAAGAATAAAAATAAAGAAGCACCGGGAAGAATTAGAGAGCAAATGAAGATACTTGAGGGGAATTTACATAAAAGAGAATGAAGAGATCATGAGCCGATTAAAGATCACTTGAGCGAAACACCGTAAAATTGGAGAATGATAGCTGAAAGCTGAGAATGAATAATCCTGAAATGATGGCCTCTGGACAATCAAATTTAGCAGAATCTGGAATTGCTCCGGATAGTTGAAAAGAATTCTCACGATCAAGACAATTACGAGAGGATGGCAACAAGCTAGAATCACGAATCTTGAAGAGGAAAGAGCAAGATTAAAGAGAAATTCTTCTTCGGTCTTCAACATCCGAGAATGACGATGAGTACACCACCAAGAATTATTGAGGCACACCGGAATGAAGAATGGAAAAGTTGAGCCAACGATGAAAAGGATTAGAAAGATCTTGGACAAGGGCATCTGACTGATGATAAATCATTCTTACGTCCAACTTCAAAAGAATTTAGGATAGCTCCGGGAAAATAGAAGAGTCAGGTAAGATCCTGGAAAAAGACATGTGGGTTGGGGCCCACTCAAAAGGAAACACTGTTGAATGATTTAAAAGATAGATTGTGCCGGTTGAATTAAATGGCTTGAATGAGAAACAACCTCGAAATAGGTTGAACTGATCTTGAAAGACAAGACGAGCCTTTTGAGATATCTTGAGCACTCCGGGACAATAGAATAGCGAGAGATGAACGATTAAGAATTGCACCAGCATGAGAAAGCATTGAAATACGGAAAAGAATATGATCAAACATCGAAAGCTTGAATTGAATCCACCGGAGAAGATAAAAGAACAAGGAATGATAACTAGAAGTTCCGTTAGTATCTTCATGAGAATCATCGGATAAGAACATTGAAGGAAAAGAATAGAGAGGGACTTTCACCAATAAAATGGATAGTGATTAAGGAATCTGAATCCTTGAAGAAAAAGGGGTGGGTGGGTGGGAAAACAAAGACAACTTGAAGACGGATGAAACAAACAACGTTGATGAAAAACTGAGATTGGATCTTGCAGATGTTGAAATGATCGGATCCACTTGAAGAGAAAACACGCCGGTGAAAAGGATTGACAAGACAATCTTGATGATCAAGAAGGATTGGTATCCACATCGGAGTATGAGAACACCATTTGGGAAAGGTATGGAATCAACACTTGACATTGAAGCAACTCGAATACCATAACTCAAAACAAAACAAAGGATTGGCTTGCAGAATAAGCCAGAACAAACATATGATAGAGATTTCGTCCGAAGTTTTCGTGGTGGGGCCTACACGGGCTCGATCGTACAACACCATCATGTACAAGGCAGTGCACATGACATACGAAGTGTCCCCGAGTCGGCATAGCCAAGGACTCTTTAAGACACAACGAGACCACTGTAAAACCAACCGTCAATAGGCGGACCACTAGACGTCGAACCCCAACTTCATATCATACATCTGTCGGAAAGATATCCTAAGAGCTACTTGAATTCCCACTTATAAACTCCTGAAAATTTTCCGGTTATGCAATCGGGTGTTGGGGATACAAGGGAAGCATAATATCTCACCCAAACTAGCAAATCCTACATCCAGCTGTATCCATCCTTCAACACATAACCAAGAAACCTTCGAAAATCATCTACCTCAACCTTCGAAAAGCATCCGTTATACGAGTTATGGCGATACTCCCGAACTCCCGCCCCAGTACTGGGTGGCGTCGAGGTTATCTCACCAACGAACTGCATAAAAGAGATTTTCAATGTCGGCGTACTAAACTCAGGTATTCCAGAACTGCAACGATAAAATTATGACGACAACACCTCGGAGCTCAACTCCCCGGGACACTTCCACAAAACCCCTGACAGGAGGCACCAAGACAATGTTCTCGTCACAAAACCATCGGAACGATTCCAAGATACCCGCGTGATCCTAAAAAAAATTTAGTGAAATTTGAGAAGAGAAGAGTCAAAACTCTACGTCAGGATGCCTTACCAGAGCGATGAGGAGACTGGGGAGTAAAAGAATTCCTAAAATCTCGGATATATAATTCCTAAATGACTCAAAACATTTTTTCTAGACTCAACAACGGCTGCTAAAAACGATCAAGCAGTGGGGCTCCTAAGGTCGGGGAAGGCTCTGATACCAACTTGTAACGCCCTCGATGCGGCTATCTCCCACGTGTCGAAGCATGACTTAGAGACATAACTGCATTGAAAGCAATGTCGCAAATGAGGTAATCTTCGCAAACAACCCATGTAATACAATAGGGGAAAAGATACATAGTTGGCTTACACTCGCCACTTCACGCAATTACATGAATAAATCATTACATCATCCAAATACAATCAAGGCCCGACTACGGAGCCAAAATGAAAGAAGAACCCCAAATGCAACAAAGTCCCCGATCGACCCCAACTGGGCTCCACTACTGATCAACTAGAACGAAACAACACAAAGGACAAGATCTTCATCGAGCTCCTCCTTGAGCTTGGTTGCGTCATCTGCACGGACTCATCGGCACCTGCAAGCTGGTTTTGGAAGTATCTGTGAGCCACGGGGACTCAGCAATCTCGCACCCTCACGATCAAGACTATTTAAGCTTGTGGGTAAGGTAAAGGTATGAGGTGGAACTGCAGCAAGCGACTAGCATATATGGTGGCTATCATATGCAAATGAGAGCGAGAAGAGAAGGCAAAGCACGGTCGATAAAAGTATGATCAAGAAGTGATCCTAGAACAACCTATGTCAAGCATAACTCCAACACCGTGTTCACTTCCCGGACTCCGCCGAGAAGAGACCATCACGGTTACACACGCGGTTGATGCATTTTAATTAAGGTCAACTTCAGGTTTTCTACAACCGGACATTAACAAATTCCCATCTGCCCATAACCGCGGGCACGGCTTTCGAAAGTTCAAATCCTTGCAGGGGTGTCCCAACTTAGCCCATGACAAGCTCTCATGGTAAATGAAGGAATAGACCTCCTCCCGAGACATTCCGATCAGACTCGGTATCCCGGTTCTACAAGACATCCTCGACAATGGTAAAACAAGTCCAGCAAGACCACCCGATGCGCCGATCCCGATAGGAGCTGCACATATCTCGTTCTCAGGGCAACACCGGATAAGCAATCCGTACAACTAAAACCAGCCCTCGAGTTTCCCCAAGGTGGCGCTACAAGGGGCTCTAGTTTGGACCAACGCTTAGACACGCACTGGCCCGGGGAGTTAAAATAAAGATGACCCTCAAGATGCACGACTCCCAAGGGAAAAAAGGCTAGGTGGCAAATGGTAAAACCAAGGTTGGGCCTTGCTGGAGGAGTTTTATTCAAAGCGAACTGTCAAGGGGTTCCCATTATAACCCAACCGCGTAAGGAACGCAAAATCCGGGAACATAACACCGATATGACGAAAACTAGGGCGGCAAGAGTGGAACAAAACACCAGGCATAAGGCCGAGCCTTCCACCCTTTACCAAGTATATAGATGCATTAATTAAAATAAGATATATTGTGATATCCCAACAAGTAAACATGTTCCAACAAGGAACAACATCTCCATGTCCCAACAAGGAACAAACTTCAATCTTCACCTGCAACTAACAACGCTATAAGAGGGGCTGAGCAAAGCGGTAACCTAGCCAATCAACGGTTTGCTAGGACAAGGTGGTTAGGGGCTTGGTTCAACAATATGGGAGGCATGATAAGCAAGTGGTAGGCATCGCAGCATAGGCATAGCAAAAGAGCGAGCAACTAGCAAGCAGATAGAAGTGATTTCGAGGGTATGATCATCTTGCTTTAAATCCCGCAAGGAAGAAGAACATGTCCAAGAAGAAGACAAACATACATAGACAAACGGGTTCTCACAAACACGACGTTATCGGAACCAACCCGAAGAAGCAAACACCGGAAAAGAAGCACACAACATAGTAAACAACCAACACATGAACATGGGATGATATGCGGGATGCGATATGCGATGCATATGCATGATATGCAAAGGAATGAAATAACCTGGCCTCAACTTGGAAAACCAAGTGTGCCACTGGAAAGATGAGGTGAAATCGCTTGAAAACGATATAAAGAACGCCGGAATCGGAGTTACGGTTTGGAAATGGCAAGCAATTCAAATATGGCACCGATCTGCGATATACAGCAAGTAGCCATCTAAATGCAACAAGATGAACATGCTACAACACTCAATCATGGCAAAAAAATACATGGCAGGGATCCATTCATGATTCTTAACAAAAGTCTAGCACTGAGCTACGGACAATTCATACATTAACAGGTTCAAACAAGCATGGCAAAAATGCATATGGTAAACAGATTTCAGACTTAGTGAAATTAACACTTGTCTGGAATTTCAGATCAGGTAGCACACTTCAGAGCAACAAAACTACAGGCTACAGGACCTGAACATGGCGAAGTAAATCATGGCATGGAGCTACTCCAAGAGCTTAACAAAAGTCCCTTAGTGACCTTGAGCCAAAAGGGATCAGAAAATACAATTGCAGGTATGTGAACATGGCAAAAACATAATTAGATCACAGACTTAGTGAAAACTGGAGCATGCTGAAAACAAATATCCAGTAGGCATGTTAACGAGCTCGATGCACTCACTACAGAGCAAGGCATGACAATCTAAGCATACACCCATCAAGAATACACAAAATACAAGCTAGACATGGCAAGAACAATAACATAGCATGCACGGACCGACTACAACATCCTCAGCAAAATTGCTAACAAGTAGACAATCTGCCCAGATTCACGAAATAGCAAAAGTGGAGCTCGATTGACTCCAGCTAGGGTGCTCCATAATTGCAAACAAAGACATGGATGGATAGAGCACTACAATATTAACAAAACATCCTTACTGATCATCCTCAAAAGAGGCACGGATCACTAGGAAACAACATGAATATATGGCATAATGAGATAAACGGACCAAGGACTTGGTGGAAAAGCTAAGTCCCTGAAATCAGCATTACCAAGTGCCTCATTTGGCAAGCTTGTGCTAGTCACCACACACATCACAAAAATACATGGGTTGCACCTCTGAAAAGATGGCAAAACCCTTAACAAAACATATGTAGGGCTCATGGGCATATCATGCACACAATAATCCTGGCAAAAATGACAAATATCTAAATGGAGCAGCAGATTTGACAATTAACTCAAGTAGCACTCTTCTAACAGCGTTTCGGGAATCAATATGAGCTCAAATGAAAATGATGCATTGGAATGAAATGATGTACTCTCTGAGGCAAACATTTTGATATGCTATATGCATGAATCGGAGCTACGGATGCAAAGTTACGGCATGATGAACATGAGAACGTGAATCTGAAATCTCAGGACTTGGTGGAATTTTAACCTCTCCGGGAAAAGTCAACACGGCGCGGAGAACGAGGATGGCGGCGGATCTGGCTGGAACAGGGGCTACCGGAGCTCGTGTTCGCCGGAGCAGAGGTGGATCCGGCCGGCGAGGGTCGAGGAGGAGCACGGCCGGAGTGGGTGACGGCACCGGCGTCCTCCCCGGCGAGGTCGGCGGCGAAAGACGGCAACGACGAGATCGGTGCATCGGCGGCGACGAGGTGCGCCAATGGCGGCGCGACGGAGTGACCGGCCGGCGTGGACGGCGCGCGGCAGCCCTCAGGCGGCGCGACGGGAAGAGCAGGCGCGCGGCGCGCGGAGGCACGGGCACTCGGGC